>NW_024572684.1:0-15366 GCF_018153835.1 Drosophila eugracilis | reverse complement strand
GTCTGTATGTCTGTATGTCTGTAGTGTCTGTATGTCTGTATGTCTGTATGTCTGTATGTCTGTAGTGTCTGTATGTCTGTATGTCTGTATGTGTCTGTATGTCTGTATGTCTGTATGTCTGTATGTCTGTATGTCTGTATGTCTGTATGTCTGTATGTCTGTATGTCTGTATGTCTGTATGTCTGTATGTCTGTATGTCTGTATGTCTGTATGTCTTGTATGTCTGTATGTCTGTATGTCTGTATGTCTGTATGTCTGTATGTCTGTATGTCTGTATGTCTGTATGTCTGTATGTCTGTATGTCTGTATGTCTGTATGTCTGTATGTCTGTATGTCTGTATGTCTGTATGTCTGTATGTCTGTATGTCTGTATGTCTGTATGTCTGTATGTCTGTCTGTATGTCTGTATGTCTGTATGTCTGTATGTCTGTATGTCTGTATGTCTGTATGTCTGTATGTCTGTATGTCTGTATGTCTGTATGTCTGTATGTCTGTATGTCTGTATGTCTGTATGTCTGTATGTCTGTATGTCTGTATGTCTGTATGTCTGTATGTCTGTATGTCTGTATGTCTGTATGTCTGTATGTCTGTATGTCTGTCTGTATGTCTGTATGTCTGTCTGTATGTCTGTATGTCTGTATGTCTGTATGTCTGTATGTCTGTATGTCTGTATGTCTGTATGTCTCTGTATGTCTGTATGTCTGTATGTCTGTATGTCTGTATGTCTGTATGTCTGTATGTCTGTATGTCTGTATGTCTCGTATGTCTGTATGTCTGTATGTCTGTATGTCTGTATGTCTGTATGTCTGTGCTGTATGTCTGTATGTCTGTATGTCTGTATGTCTGTATGTCTGTATGTCTGTATGTCTGTATGTCTGTATGTCTGTATGTCTGTATGTCTGTATGTCTGTATGTCTGTATGTCTGTATGTCTGTATGTCTGTATGTCTGTATGTCTGTATGTCTGTATGTCATGTATGTCTGTATGTCTGTATGTCTGTATGTCTGTATGTCTGTATGTCTGTATGTCTGTATGTCTGTATGTCTGTATGTCTGTATGTCTGTCTGTATGTCTGTATGTCTGTATGTCTGTATGTCTGTATGTCTGTATGTCTGTATGTCTGTATGTCTGTATGTCTGTATGTCTGTATGTCTGTATGTCTGTATGTCTGTATGTCTGTATGTCTGTATGTCTGTATGTCTGTATGTCTGTATGTCTGTCTGTATGTCTGTATGTCTGTATGTCTGTATGTCTGTATGTCTGTATGTCTGTATGTCTGTATGTCTGTATGTCTGTATGTCTGTATGTCTGTATGTCTGTATGTCTGTATGTCTGTATGTCTGTATGTCTGTATGTCTGTATGTCTGTATGTCTGTATGTCTGTATGTCTGTATGTCTGTATGTCTGTATGTCTGTATGTCTGTATGTCTGTATGTCTGTATGTCTGTATGTCTGTATGTCTGTATGTCTGTATGTCTGTATGTCTGTATGTCTGTATGTCTGTATGTCTGTATGTCTGTATGTCTGTATGTCTGTATGTCTGTATGTCTGTATGTCTGTATGTCTGTATGTCTGTATGTCTGTATGTCTGTATGTCTGTATGTCTGTATGTCTGTATGTCTGTATGTCTGTATGTCTGTATGTCTGTATGTCTGTATGTCTGTATGTCTGTATGTCTGTATGTCTGTATGTCTGTCTGTATGTCTGTATGTCTGTATGTCTGTATGTCTGTCTGTATGTCTGTATGTCTGTATGTCTGTATGTCTGTATGTCTGTATGTCTGTATGTCTGTATGTCTGTATGTCTGTATGTCTGTATGTCTGTATGTCTGTATGTCTGTATGTCTGTATGTCTGTATGTCTGTATGTCTGTATGTCTGTATGTATGTATGTCTGTATGTCTGTATGTCTGTATGTCTGTATGTCTGTATGTCTGTATGTCTGTATGTCTGTATGTGTATGTCTGTCTGTATGTCTGTATGTCTGTATGTCTGTATGTCTGTATGTCTGTATGTCTGTGTCTGTCTGTATGTCTGTCTCTGTATGTCTGTATGTCTGTATGTCTGTATGTCTGTATGTCTGTATGTCTGTATGTCTGTATGTCTGTATGTCTGTATGTCTGTCTGTATGTCTGTATGTCTGTATGTCTGTATGTCTGTATGTCTGTATGTCTGTATGTCTGTATGTCTGTATGTCTGTATGTCTGTATGTCTGTATCTGTATGTCTGTATGTCTGTATGTCTGTATGTCTGTATGTCTGTATGTCTGTATGTCTGTATGTCTGTATGTCTGTATGTCTGTGTCTGTCTGTATGTCTGTATGTCTGTATGTCTGTATGTCTGTATGTCTGTATGTCTGTATGTCTGTCTGTATGTCTGTATGTCTGTATGTCTGTATGTCTGTATGTCTGTATGTCTGTATGTCTGTATGTCTGTATGTCTGTGGTCTGTATGTCTTGTATGTCTGTATGTCTGTATGTCTGTATGTCTGTGTGTCTGTATGTCTGTATGTCTGTATGTCTGTATGTCTGTATGTCTGTATGTCTGTATGTATGTCTGTATGTCTGTATGTCTGTATGTCTGTATGTCTGTATGTCTGTATGTCTGTAATGTCTGTATGTCTGTAATGTCTGGTATGTCTGTATGTCTGTCTGTATGTCTGTATGTCTGTATGTCTGTATGTCTGTATGTCTGTATGTCTGTATGTCTGTATGTCTGTGGCTGTATGTCTGTATGTCTGTATGTCTGTATGTCTGTATGTCTGTATGTCAGTATGTCTGTATGTCTGTATGTCTGTATGTCTGTATGTCTGTATGTCTGTATGTCTGTATGTCTGTATGTCTGTATGTCTGTATGTCTGTATGTCTGTATGTCTGTATGTCTGTATGTCTGTATGTCTGTATGTCTGTATGTCTGTATGTCTGTATGTCTGTCTGTATGTCTGTATGTCTGTATGTCTGTATGTCTGTATGTCTGTATGTCTGTATGTCTGTATGTCTGTCTGTATGTCTGTATGTCTGTATGTCTGTATGTCTGTATGTCTGTATGTCTGTATGTCTGTATGTCTGTATGTCTGTATGTCTGTATGTCTGTATGTCTGTATGTCTGTATGTCTGTATGTCTGTATGTCTGTATGTCTGTATGTCTGTATGTCTGTATGTCTGTATGTCTGTATGTCTGTATGTCTGTATGTCTGTATGTCTGTATGTCTGTATGTCTGTATGTCTGTATGTCTGTATGTCTGTATGTCTGTATGTCTGTATGTCTGTATGTCTGTATGTCTGTATGTCTGTATGTCTGTATGTCTGTATGTCTGTATGTCTGTATGTCTGTATGTCTGTATGTCTGTATGTCTGTATGTCTGTATGTCTGTATGTCTGTATGTCTGTATGTCTGTATGTCTGTATGTCTGTATGTCTGTATGTCTGTATGTCTGTATGTCTGTATGTCTGTATGTCTGTATGTCTGTATGTCTGTATGTCTGTATGTCTGTATGTCTGTATGTCTGTATGTCTGTATGTCTGTATGTCTGTATGTCTATGTATGTCTGTATGTCTGTATGTCTGTATGTCTGTATGTCTGTATGTCTGTATGTCTGTATGTCTGTCTGTATGTCTGTATGTCTGTATGTCTGTCTGTATGTCTGTATGTCTGTATGTCTGTATGTCTGTATGTCTGTATGTCTGTATGTCTGTATGTCTGTATGTCTGTATGTCTGTATGTCTGTATGTCTGTATGTCTGTATGTCTGTATGTCTGTATGTCTGTATGTCTGTATGTCTGTATGTCTGTCTGTCATGTCTGTATGTCTGTATGTCTGTATGTCTGTATGTCTGTATGTCTGTATGTCTGTATGTCTGTATGTCTGTATGTCTGTATGTCTGTATGTCTGTATGTCTGTATGTCTTGTATGTCTGTATGTCTGTATGTCTGTATGTCAATGTCTGTATGTCTGTATGTCTGTATGTCTGTATGTCTGTATGTCTGTATGTCTGTATGTCTGTATGTCTGTATGTCTGTATGTCTGTATGTCTGTATGTCTGTATGTCTGTATGTCTGTATGTCTGTATGTCTGTATGTCTGTATGTCTGTATGTCTGTATGTCTGTATGTCTGTATGTCTGTATGTCTGTATGTCTGTAGTCTGTATGTCTGTATGTCTGTATGTCTGTATGTCTGTATGTCTGTATGTCTGTATGTCTGTATGTCTGTATGTCTGTATGTCTGTATGTCTGTATGTCTGTATGTCTGTATGTCTGTATGTCTGTATGTCTGTATGTCTGTATGTCTGTATGTCTGTATGTCTGTATGTCTGTATGTCTGTATGTCTGTATGTCTGTATGTCTGTATGTCTGTATGTCTGTATGTCTGTATGTCTGTATGTCTGTATGTCTGTATGTCTGTATGTCCATATGTCTGTATGTCTGTATGTCTGTATGTCTGTATGTCTGTATGTCTGTATGTCTGTATGTCCTGTATGTCTGTATGTCTGTATGTCTGTATGTCTGTATGTCTGTATGTCTGTATGTCTGTATGTCTGTATGTCTGTATGTCTGTATGTCTGTATGTCTGTATGTCTGTATGTCTGTATGTCTGTATGTCTGTATGTCTGTATGTCTGTATGTCTGTATGTCTGTATGTCTGTATGTCTGTATGTCTGTATGTCTGTATGTCTGTATGTCTGTATGTCTGTATGTCTGTATGTCTGTATGTCTGTATGTCTGTATGTCTGTATGTCTGTATGTCTGTATGTCTGTATGTCTGTATGTCTGTATGTCTGTATGTCTGTATGTCTGGTATGTCTGTATGTCTGTATGTCTGTATGTCTGTATGTCTGTATGTCTGTATGTCTGTATGTCTGTATGTCTGTATGTCTGTATGTCTGTATGTCTGTATGTCTGTCTGTATGTCTGTATGTCTGTATGTCTGTATGTCTGTATGTCTGTATGTCTGTATGTCTGTATGTCTGTATGTCTGTATGTCTGTATGTCTGTATGTCTGTATGTCTGTATGTCTGTATGTCTGTATGTCTGTCTGTATGTCTGTATGTCTGTATGTCTGTATGTCTGTATGTCTCTGTATGTCTGTATGTCTGTATGTCTGTATGTCTGTATGTCTGTATGTCTGTATGTCTGTATGTCTGTATGTCTGTATGTCTGTATGTCTGTATGTCTGTATGTCTGTATGTCTGTATGTCTGTATGTCTGTATGTCTGTATGTCTGTATGTCTGTATGTCTGTATGTCTGTATGTCTGTATGTCTGTATGTCTGTATGTCTGTATGTCTGTATGTCTGTATGTCTGTATGTCTGTATGTCTGTATGTCTGTATGTCTGTATGTCTGTATGTCTGTATGTCTGTATGTCTGTATGTCTGTATGTCTGTATGTCTGTATGTCTGTATGTCTGTATGTCTAAATGTCTGTCTGTATGTCTGTATGTCTGTATGTCTGTATGTCTGTATGTCTGTATGTCACTATGTCTGTATGTCTGTATGTCTGTATGTCTGTATGTCTGTATGTCTGTATGTCTGTATGTCTGTATGTCTGTATGTCTGTGTGTCTGTATGTCTGTATGTCTGTATGTCTGTATGTCTGTATGTCTGTATGTCTGTATGTCTGTATGTCTGTATATGTCTGTATGTCTGTATGTCTGTATGTCTGTATGTCTGTATGTCTGTATGTCTGTATGTCTGTATGTCTGTATGTCTGTATGTCTGTATGTCTGTATGTCTGTATGTCTGTATGTCTGTATGTCTGTATGTCTGTATGTCTGTATGTCTGTATGTCTGTATGTCTGTATGTCTGTATGTCTGTATGTCTGTATGTCTGTATGTCTGTATGTCTGTATGTCTGTATGTCTGTATGTCTGTATGTCTTTTATGTCTGTATGTCTGTATGTCTGTATGTCTGTATGTCTGTATGTCTGTATGTCTGTATGTCTGTATGTCTGTATGTCTGTATGTCTGTATGTCTGTATGTCTGTATGTCTGTATGTCTGTATGTCTGTATGTCTGTATGTCTGTATGTCTGTATGTCTGTATGTCTGTATGTCTGTATGTCTGTATGTCTGTATGTCTGTATGTCTGTATGTCTGTATGTCTGTATGTCTGTATGTCTGTATGTCTGTATGTCTGTATGTCTGTATGTCTGTATGTCTGTATGTCTGTATGTCTGTATGTCTGTATGTCTGTATGTCTGTATGTCTGTATGTCTGTATGTCTGTATGTCTGTATGTCTGTATGTCTGTATGTCTGTATGTCTGTATGTCTGTATGTCTGTATGTCTGTCTGTCTGTATGTCTGTATGTCTGTATGTCTGTATGTCTGTATGTCTGTATGTCTGTATGTCTGTATGTCTGTATGTCTGTATGTCTGTATGTCTGTATGTGTCTGTATGTCTGTATGTCTGTATGTCTGTATGTCTGTATGTCTGTATGTCTGTATGTCTGTATGTCTGTATGTCTGTGGCTGTCTGTATGTCTGTATGTCTGTATGTCTGTATGTCTGTATGTCTGTATGTCTGTATGTCTGTATGTCTGTATGTCTGTATGTCTGTATGTCTGTATGTCTGTATGTCTGTATGTCTGTATGTCTGTATGTCTGTATGTCTGTATGTCTGTATGTCTGTATGTATGTCTGTATGTCTGTATGTCTGTATGTCTGTATGTCTGTATGTCTGTATGTCTGTATGTCTGTATGTCTGTATGTATGTCTGTATGTCTGTATGTCTGTATGTCTGTATGTCTGTATGTCTGTATGTCTGTATGTCTGTATGTCTGTATGTCTGTATGTCTGTATGTCTGTATGTCTGTATGTCTGTATGTCTGTATGTCTGTATGTCTGTATGTCTGTATGTCTGTATGTCTGTATGTCTGTGTGTCTGTATGTCTGTATGTCTGTATGTCTGTATGTCTGTATGTCTGTATGTCTGTATGTCTGTATGTCTGTATGTCTGTATGTCTGTATGTCTGTATGTCTGTATGTCTGTATGTCTGTATGTCTGTATGTCTGTATGTCTGTATGTCTGTATGTCTGTATGTCTGTATGTCTGTATGTCTGTATGTCTGTATGTCTGTATGTCTGTCTGTATGTCTGTATGTCTGTATGTCTGTATGTCTGTATGTCTGTCTGTATGTCTGTATGTCTGTATGTCTGTATGTCTGTATGTCTGTATGTCTGTATGTCTGTATGTCTGTATGTCTGTATGTCTGTATGTCTGTATGTCTGTATGTCTGTATGTCTGTATGTCTGTATGTCTGTATGTCTGTATGTCTGTATGTCTGTATGTCTGTATGTCTGTATGTCTGTATGTCTGTATGTCTGTATGTCTGTATGTCTGTATGTCTGTATGTCTGTATGTCTGTATGTCTGTATGTCTGTATGTCTGTATGTCTGTATGTCTGTATGTCTGTATGTCTGTATGTCTGTATGTCTGTATGTCTGTATGTCTGTATGTCTGTATGTCTGTATGTCTGTATGTCCTGTATGTCTGTATGTCTGTATGTCTGTATGTCTGTATGTCTGTATGTCTGTGGCGTCTGTATGTCTGTATGTCTGTATGTCTGTATGTCTGTATGTCTGTATGTCTGTATGTCTGTATGTCTGTATGTCTGTATGTCTGTATGTCTGTATGTCTGTATGTCTGTATGTCTGTATGTCTGTATGTCTGTATGTCTGTATGTCTGTATGTCTGTATGTCTGTATGTCTGTATGTCTGTATGTCTGTATGTCTGTATGTCTGTATGTCTGTATGTCTGTATGTCTGTATGTCTGTATGTCTGTGTATGTCTGTATGTCTGTATGTCTGTATGTCTGTATGTCTGTATGTCTGTATGTCTGTATGTCTGTATGTCTGTGTCTGTATGTCTGTATGTCTGTATGTCTGTATGTCTGTATGTCTGTATGTCTGTATGTCTGTATGTCTGTATGTCTGTATGTCTGTATGTCTGTATGTCTGTATGTCTGTATGTCTGTATGTCTGTATGTCTGTATGTCTGTATGTCTGTATGTCTGTATGTCTGTATGTCTGTATGTCTGTATGTCTGTATGTCTGTATGTCTGTATGTCTGTATGTCTGTATGTCTGTATGTCTGTATGTCTGTATGTCTGTATGTCTGTATGTCTGTATGTCTGTATGTCTGTATGTCTGTATGTCTGTATGTCTGTATGTCTGTATGTCTGTATGTCTGTATGTCTGTATGTCTGTATGTCTGTATGTCTGTATGTCTGTATGTCTGTATGTCTGTATGTCTGTATGTCTGTATGTCTGTATGTCTGTATGTCTGTATGTCTGTATGTCTGTATGTCTGTATGTCTGTATGTCTGTATGTCTGTATGTCTTGTATGTCTGTATGTCTGTATGTCTGTATGTCTGTATGTCTGTATGTCTGTATGTCTGTATGTCTGTATGTCTGTATGTCTGTATGTCTGTATGTCTGTATGTCTGTATGTCTGTATGTCTGTATGTCTGTATGTCTGTATGTCATGTCTGTATGTCTGTATGTCTGTATGTCTGTATGTCTGTATGTCTGTATGTCTGTATGTCTGTATGTCTGTATGTCTGTATGTCTGTATGTCTGTATGTCTGTATGTCTGTATGTCTGTATGTCTGTATGTCTGTATGTCTGTATGTCTGTATGTCTGTATGTCTGTATGTCTGTATGTCTGTATGTCTGTATGTCTGTATGTCTGTATGTCTGTATGTCTGTATGTCTGTATGTCTGTATGTCTGTATGTCTGTATGTCTGTATGTCTGTATGTCTGTATGTCTGTATGTCTGTATGTCTGTATGTCTGTATGTCTGTATGTCTGTATGTCTGTATGTCTGTATGTCTCTGTATGTCTGTATGTCTGTATGTCTGTATGTCTGTATGTCTGTATGTCTGTATGTCTGTATGTCTGTATGTCTGTATGTCTGTATGTCTGTATGTCTGTATGTCTGTATGTCTGTATGTCTGTATGTCTGTATGTCTGTATGTCTGTATGTCTGTATGTCTGTATGTCTGTATGTCTGTATGTCTGTATGTCTGTATGTCTGTATGTCTGTGGCTGTCTGTATGTCTGTATGTCTGTATGTCTGTATGTCTGTATGTCTGTATGTCTGTATGTCTGTATGTCTGTATGTCTGTATGTCTGTATGTCTGTATGTCTGTATGTCTGTATGTCTGTATGTCTGTATGTCTGTATGTCTGTATGTCTGTATGTCTGTATGTCTGTATGTCTGTATGTCTGTATGTCTGTATGTCTGTATGTCTGTATGTCTGTATGTCTGTATGTCTGTATGTCTGTATGTGTCTTGTGGGAGGGACAGTTTTATAATTGTTTAATGCACAAAGCGTCTTTTGTGCTGCATAAGATATCAGGTTGGGGGGTGCATAAACTAATTGCAATCTAAAAACTCAGGCGAGAAAAAGACAACCGTTTTTCAAGATCTAACATCAGCAACTGCCTTTTATTAGCAGCGGCAAAATAACATAATGTTCTAACAGAGTAATTTACAGAGATTGGTTAATACATGTTAATGAGCTTTGTTTACATTTGTATAGGCAAAGAGAAACAGTATGTAAGACGAAAAATATTGTGAGTTTGACCGAACATCCCGGCCGCCTTGAAAGTATCATCTTTCAACAAGATTGAGAATCCGTGGGTAATACTGCCAGCTTATGCACTGGTCGGCAGCACACCCCAGTGCTGGTTCGAATGTGGGCCACTCGAACTAGCCCATCCTTTCCGGGAACAACGGTCTCGACGCGCCCGATCTTCCATCGCTGAGGAGGCAGATTGTCGTCGTGGATGATGACCATGGTGTTAGCCCTGATGTTGGCCGATGGTGTTGTCCATTTGGTGCGCGAGCGTAGTTCCTGTAGGTACTCAAGCGACCACCTTCGCCAAAACTGTTGTTTGCTCGCGGTCACGGCGTCGAATCGTTCCAGGCTGGACGCATGTGTTGATGACACAGTCCGTTCTGGAAGGGCACGAAGAGATTTCCCCACCAGGAAGTGCCCCAAAGTCGTTGGGATCTAGAGACAGCGGAGACAATGGGCGCGAGTTGAGAATCGCTTCGACTTCAGTGGTTATGGTGCAGAGCTCCTCGAAGGTGAATCTTGAATTCATCAGTGTTCTGTAGAGTAGACTCTTGGCGCTTTTTACCGCCGCCTCCCAAAGGCCTCCAAAGTGAGCAGCTCTAGGAGGGATGAAATGGAAAGTTATGAAATCAGTTGACAAATAAGACGAAATGACTTCTTGCGTGGCTTTGTCTTGAAGGAACGCTCGTAGTTCTTGAAGATGGTTGGCAGCTCCGACAAAATTGGTTCCGTTGTCGCAGAAGATGTCGGTTGGAATTGACCGTCTGGCGATCATCCGTTTAAGTGCTGCAAGAAATGCCTTGGTTGACAAATCCGAGACGACTTCTATATGGACGGCCTTGGATGCCAAACAAATGAAGACGGCGAGGTAGGACTTTGTTGGACCCTTTCCTCTAATGCGAAGATATGTGTTAAACGGTCCGCAGAAGTCGACGCCACACCTTTGGAACGGCTGTTGCGGTAGCACTCGTTCTAGTGGTAGCGATCCCATGAGTTGGTTCTCCAGTTTGGGTCTGAACCGAACGCAGGCGATACAGGAACGCTCCACTCGACGAGCCAGGTCCCTGGCGTTGATGATCCAGTATTCCAGACGGATTAGCGCGACTAGAGCTTTCGGGCCTGCGTGACAATTCCTCAGATGCAAGTGTCGAACATAAATCCACGCAAAGTGCGATTTGCTAGGCAGTAGCAGCGGATGCCTTTCAGATTCAGGGATGTCGGCGTTCTGTAATCGTCCTCCAACCCTTATAAGAGCATGTCCTGATGAGCTGTCGAGAAAAGGCGTCAAATACTTTAGGTGACTTGTAAGCGGCTTAGCTTTCTGCAGCGAGTGAAAATCTTCAAGGAACGACTGTTGCTGAATATTGTAGACGATGCTGAACAATGCGCGGCGAAGTTCTTCCGATGTAAGCGATGGATTGACAATTTTGACTCCTCTTGATAAGTTGGCGAAGCGAAAGACGTATGCGATGGTTCGAATGCAGCGAGTGTATGAGCTGATGTGAGTCAGCTGTTGGAGAACATGATTGCTGATCACAGCCGTGGTGAATGTGCTCCTTCGTTGCTCTGTTTTGACAATAGTTGGATCGATATCGATGATTTGCGGAGTGGTTGGCCACTGGGACGATGGTTGGGTCAAGAACTGTGGACCTGTGAACCACAGCGATGCTGCCAGCTCAGTTGTAGCAGCTCCGCGCGAAACTATGTCCGCCGGATTGCTCTCACCTGGTACAAATTTCCACCGGCCATCTGCGGTCCATTCTTGAATTTCGGAGATTCGGTTTCTAACGAATGCTGACAGTGTGACTGAGTGCTGTTTTAGCCAGTGAAGCACAATCTGCGAGTCCGTCCAGAAATAGACCGAGAATTTTCTGTCCGCTAATAGAGGCTTCAATTTCGCATACAGTTGGCCCAGCAAATGCGCTCCACACAATTCCAGTTTTGGAAGGGATTTTTTCTTCACAGGAGCCACTCTCGATTTGCCAGTCAATAGCTGCACTGCGACATCTCCCGTCGACGTTTCCGAGCGTAGATACACGCAGCAGCCGTAAGCTCTGATTGATGCGTCACAAAATCCATGAAGTTGAAGTGATCGCATCTTGTGTTGGAGGCAATAGCGAGGAATCGATAAAATTGGAGACTGTTTGAATGATTCTAGGCATTTGCTCCAGGCCGTATGTATGTTTTCTGGAACGCTCTCGTCCCATTGCAGGCCAGCGAGCCAAAGTTCTTGCAAAAGTATTTTTTTGCGACAACAACAAGCGGTGAGAGCAAACCAAGCGGGTCGAACAAGGCGGATGCGGTGAACAAAATACTTTTTGGTGATACGCGTTTGCGTGGTTCCTTGGTATGAACTTGAAGAACAGTGTATCCTTGTGCTGGTTCCAGTTCACTCCAAGAGCGCTGGCTAGTCCCTCGCCACAGGAACTGAGCTTCTTGGATGCATGATCTTCCATGAATCCAACGTAGTTGGAATGCCATTTGGTGAGTGGAAATGCCCTCGACGAAGAATTTCTGTGACTTGATCCTTGATAATGCGAAGCGTCTCTAAGTCGTCTGCACCCGTGAGTAGGGTCATCAACATAGAAATACGACTTTATGATAGCGGCGCCGATTGGACAGTCAGCTTGATGAACATCAGCGAGGTGGTTGAGGCTACGTGTTGCCAAAAATGGGGCGGCTGCAGTGCCGTAGGTTACCGTATTCAATTGATACGTGCGCAGCGTGTCTTCTGGAAATGCTCACCAAAGAATGTACTGGTATTTGCGATCAATAATGTCGAGAGATTTACTTGCCTATACATCTTGGTCACATCTGCAGTGATGGCGTAACGATGAAGCCTGAACTTTAGAAGCTGCAGGTACAAGTCCTCCTGAGTGTTGGGCCAACGCATAGCAAGTCGTTGAGTGATAATTGATTTGACGTCCGGCAAGAGGCGTCAAACACCACCCTAAGCTTAGTAGACTCACTGCTGGGTTTGAGGACGCAGTGATGCGGGATGTAGTGGGGCTCGTGCAGTTTAGGATGAATAACTGGGGACATGTGCCCCAACTTCTCATACTCCTCCATGAAGTCGCAGTATTGTTGACGAAGTGCTGGAGATTTCGATAGGCGACGTTCCATGCTTAGGAACCGACGGCGAGCGATATCAAATGAGTCTCCCAACCGAGTTGGTCAGCCTTGAATGGCAGTTTGACGACAATCCTACCAGTGCTGTCGACAAAGTGGTCTTCTCGTACTGTTCTCGCAAATAGCATGCTCCGGCTTCTGCAGAGGGTGGCGAGTCGACCGCTGCCGAGTTCCCACAGACGTTTGAGGTTGACATCAATTGAACTTGCGTTTAAAGCCATGCAAGTGGAAACTTCTATTGGCGCGGTTTGCTGCAGTCGGCCGGTTACGACCCAGCCAAACTGAGTTTTCTGCAGCAGCGGGCCTTGAGGTCCCAGCCTTATTTTCCCTACAGTTAAGGCGTCGAAGAAGGCTTCGGTTCCCAGTAACAGATCGACGTGGCGTGATTGGTAGAATCTTTCATCAGCGAGCGGCGTATTTTCTGGCAGCTTCCAAGTCGAAACGTCGATGGCCAGATCGGGCTGGTATGAGATTTGTGGAATAATACAGAGATCTGCGGAGAGTACGAAAGATGAAATGCAAGATTTGACAGATGCAAGTGTGCAATATTTAATATCTGTTTGCGAATGGCCGATGCTTCGAATTTGGACTGCATGTCTTTCCCTCCGTAAGCGAAGCCGTTGTGCGAAGTCTTCCGTCACGAAGTTCACTTGAGAGCAGGAGTCGAGAAGAGCTCTTCCAGGCCAGTAGGTTCCAAACGCATCCTTGACGAGAACCATAGCAGTGGCAAGCAACACCTGAGACTTCTGGCTGGAATGCGAGTGCGAGTGTGTTGCAGCTTCCAATGGCGGTGCGGTTGGATACGGTTGGTGCGAGCGAGATGAATCTAGCGGAATGGTTGTTTGTGCAACAGGGTGTGATGTGCCTTGTTTGCAGGTGCGACAGAACGATTTTCTCGATGGGCAGCTCGACAGTTGAGAGCCTCTACACAGACAGTTTAAACACAGACGGTGTGTTTTTAACGACATCAAATCGCGCGGTTGGATTAAGGTCCTTAAACTTGTCACATCCGGAGTAATTTGTGTGAGGGTGCGAGGCAGTATGCACACATGGTGCGTTGGTCAGCAAAAACGACGAATTGCGAGATCTTGCGGGGGACGAGTCGTCTAGGCCGCTCCGATCCATGGGATTGCTCGTCAGACAGAAGAAACTGGGCGGTGGCGCTCAAGGGTATCTGCGTGCATAGTCAGGATAGCAGAGTGAGATATAATCCAGTGATTCGTTTCATTTTGTTTTGGTCTGCTGATCGCACTTCTCCATGACCACGTAAATGAGCATCGCCTCAGAAATTGAGCGTCCGAGCCCTGGATGAAAGGGTACTGTATAACGCGGATGCGTTGTCGATTAGGGCTGGAGCTGTTGAGCACTTGCCGCAGCAGCGGCGGCAGTTTAAAAATCGAGGCTATCGTTTCGACAAAGATTAGGGCAGGCTTGTTTTACCGGTCCTTCAGCCGTTCCAGCGCCTTCGCATAATTTTCTCCAGTGACCGGGAAGGCTGCGACAGCTTCCAGTGCGGGGTCCCTTTAAACAATTACGGAGATGATTAAATTTGTTCATATTAGATATTTGCTCACGATTGACCAGTGGCAGAAACGACGAGATGAAGTTCTGTAATCCTTATGATTTCCACCAAAAGCTAGGTAGTGCCAATCTTGGCAATCGAGACGGCGCGCTGTAACTTGGTGCAGAGATGTGGTCGAAAACTGTATTGCAGATCCTTCCAAGAAGTTACAAAGAATTGCCAACTTTGTAGTTATGTAACTGTCCTCCAGGTCTGCACGTCCACTTCATCTGTTTCTGATTGTACACGAAATGGCTTTCGCTTAAAGTGTGACTATATTCCCAAACGGCACTGAAGTTCAGCCGACGATTTTCTGCTCTGCTTCTTCCTTGACATCGACCATTCCTTTTATGCGCGTAATGTTGCGCTTAATATTCGAGTTGCCGTTTGAGAGCTCTCCAATATAATCGTTGCCATTGCTGCGACGAAGAATGCGAATGCGAGAACAAGAGTAAAGTTGCGGCAACAACAACGCGGAGCGACGAATGTGGCAATGCCGTGAAGTTAGTTCAAAAGTAAGCGTAGAACTCAAAAACTGTACCAGCGACTGCAGTTGGCGGTGCTAAAAACAAAACAACAACACTTTGCTGGCGGAATAACGGAGCAAAAGGAGAATGAGCGATTGACGCCGAGCTTTATAGAGCGGGCGGGCACATACACACAAGCGAAGAGATGTGCGAAGAAGAGCGCGAATAGTTTCCGTTATACGAACGACACGTTGCCCTTAATTTTCGTAGATAGTTAATAACTATTTGTTTATTTATTATTCACTTTCGATGAATGCACTAGGGTTGGAATGTTCACCTTTGTAGTGCGGTTACGAAGACAATGTTGAGTTGCGATGAGCGGGTCGAGCGAATAATTGTTGCGGGGCGATACTGACAATTGTTTATGTAATAAATTGTTAATGATTTGTTTTAAACACCTGCCCCACGTTCGGCGCCAATGTTTAATGCACAAAGCGTCTTGTGCGTGCTGCATAAAATATCAGGTGGGGGGTGCATAAACTAATCTAAAACTCCAGGCGAGAAAAAGACAATAGTTTTCCAAGATCACAAAACATCCAGCAACTGCCTTTTATTATCAGCGGCAAAATA
>NW_024572683.1:0-140124 GCF_018153835.1 Drosophila eugracilis | reverse complement strand
CCGAAAATATTGCAACATTGTGGAGCACAAAAGTTGCAACACAATAAGACCCAGCCTAAAGTTCAATAACATAAAGTTCAATAACATAAACACGAGCATCCGGTCAGAACCAAATTCTGCAGACCCCGCAGATTCTGCAACTAAGCAATTTTGTCAACGCTACCAACGCCGCTGCCAGCGAACAACTTTGTCAACGCTACCAACGCCGCTGCCAGCGCCGCCGCCACCCACAGCTATAAATTAGGGATCGATAAGTAAAGTAGAGTAATTCCGATCTGAATCTCGAATAAATAAGACATCCGAATTGTAAAATTTGAAGTTTTAATTATTTGGAAATTAACTGGCGCCCGAACAGGGACCAGCGCGAGTAAATCCGATTAAGTTCATCAGTGCTAAATAAAATCCGTGCAACTCCGTTAACATATCCTTAAAAGTGCAACGCGAGGACGTCTGATTAAGTTCGATCCGTGCGGAAAATTATTAAATGCAACTCCGCTGGCCCAACACAGGTCATACTCAGAGGAACTCCTTCATAATAAAATTGAAGCTGAGGACGACAACCGGTCGGCAAAATAATTGCTGATCCATCGGTGGACTACAAGTACTGTCAGGCAAGCCCGCAGGACATTCTCTATTCGTGTGCGTCGCAGGATCCTCAGTAGGCAACAAACAGGAAGAAATCCGGACCATCAGGAGAAGTAGCCACATCAAAATTAAGTTAAATGAGAATAGTGATTAAGAAACCAAATTAAATCAAAATTAAATTCTTTTAAAATCAATTAAAAAGCTATTAAATTACGTAAAATTTAAATTTAAATACAAATCTAAAAATTAAATTCAAAAATTATTAATTAAAATTTGAACTACAAATTAAGAAGTAAATTTAATTATCAATATTGAACAGCAACAGCCAGCAGGACCAAATAATCCAGAAGAACCAAACGTAGTTTTAGAACAACATATAAATCCAAACCAAAACGATTTAGTTCAACAGCTTCAGAGACTAGAAATTCAACAACAACAACACAGGAATAACATGGCAGCAGAAGAATTACAGGCAGCCGTTAAGCAAATTCTTGCAGAGCAATTACCAGTTTTTTTAAGACAAGCACAAAACCCAGGGTTTGATTTCGCATATGCCCCGAATCAGGAAATTTCCCCAGAAAATAGAGGTAATCTCGAAGGTCTAGACAGGGTACCCGACATAGTAAAAAGTCTACGAGAATTTTCGGGAAATCCAGCGGAATTCAGTTCATGGAAAAAGGGAGTCGATAGAGTGCTAAAAACTTATGAAAACACTGTAGGAACGGCTAAATGTTTTGGTATTCTACACACTATTCGTAACAAAATAACGGGAAATGCGGACACTGCATTGGAATCCTACAACATTCCATTAAATTGGAATGCTATCTCGAAATGTCTAACACTTCATTCCGCAGATAAACGGGATTTAGGAACCCTTGAGTACCAAATGACGACAATTAGCCAGGGCACTAATCAGACTGTAGAAGAATTCCATCAGGCGGTCTAAAAACATCTATCCCTGATACTTAATAAAATTGGATGTATGGAATTAGGACCTGAAGCAGAACAACTAATGACCAAAATGTATAGAGAAAAAGCCTTAGATACTTTTGTACGAGGACTTCGTGGCGACTTATCTCGCTTACTTGGTATGAAAGAACCTACTGACCTCCCTTCGGCTTTGCACCTATGCTTAAAGCTTGAGAATCAGGCATTCCGAGCTAACCACGCAACTAACAGAAGGCAACAATTGTCTTTTAAGGACGTACCCTCACGGTTCGTGCCACAAATACAACCAGCCGTACCAACATGGCCACAATGGTCAATCCCTACAGGGAACGCCCAGTTCCAGACTCTCTTTCCACAACCCAATTTAAATAGACAACACTATACTCCACACCAACAACCATTCAATGGCAACCTGGCCCCATTTGTAACGACCCGGCCTTCAGGAAGCCAACCACCTCCTCGCCCTTTGGCCGCAAAGCCACAACCACGACCTGAACCAATGGACATAGACAGGACTTTACAAACTAAACAGATTAATTACATGAATAAACCAGGACGATTTGACGCCGGCAAAAGACCACCAATGCCAATTAACGAGACAGCAAAAAAAATCCAGAAACTTTAATATTCAGTCAGCAACAGGTACTTCAACGGAAGTAAAAGAAGAAGAATCACCATCACTCGAACAGTACGACCAAACCCTAAAAACCCTCGAAGAAAACTCGACCGAATATCATGACACTCTTTCCGAATATTGTGACACAATAGAGCAAGCAGACCAGGGGGTACCCATATGACTACACATATCTTAATTTTTTAGAATAACCAACTCCTCATTACCATATTTCGAATGCATATTGAGGAGTGGAGAAATACTAAAAATTCTTATTGATACCGGCTCAAATAAAAATTATTTACTACCTAAATTCATTAAAAATCCAGAAAAAAACATATCCCCATTCGATGCCATATCATTTGGCGGAAAATGCAAAGTCACACACCATAAATTAGCAAACCTATTCAATGACACCGATACGAAAATTAAGTTCTTTTTGTTACCAACATTAAATACATTTGATGCCATATTGGGAAGCGACAGCTTGAAAGAGTTAGGAGCAATAATAGACACCAAAAACAAAACCATGTCATTAAAATCCGGCAGAGTCATAACTATAAAAGAAGAAAAAGTAGAAACAGTCAACCTAATTATTCCTCGGACAGAACATCTTAAAAAGACACAAAAAATAAAACTTAACCAACTTCTCCGAAAATACCCGAAACTCTTTGCCGAACCCGACGAAAAACTGACCTACACCACAAATGTAAAAGCCGAAATTCGTACAAATACTGACACTCCAGTTTATTCAAAATTTTACCAATATCCTTAAAGGCGAAATAGACCGGCAAGTACAAGAACTTTTAGAAAACAATATAATAAGACCCTCAAGATCACCTTACAACTCACCAGTCTGGATAGTCCCAAAAAAATGAGATAGTACCAACATACAAAAATACAGAATGGTAATAGATTACAGGAAATTAAATAGTGTAACAATAGCAGACAGATACCCCATACCCGATATTAATGGAGTTTTGGCACAACTAGGAAATAATAAAATGTTTTCTGTGCTAGACCTCAAGAGCGGGTTCCATCAAATTCCTTTAAAAGAGTGTGATATGGAAAAAACTGCCTTTTCCGTGAACAACGGAAAATATGAGTTCACAAGACTTCCATTTGGGTTAAAAAACGCACCATCCATATTCCAAAGAGCATTAGACGACATTCTTAGGGAACACATAGGTAAAATCTGTTATATTTATATCGACGATATAATTGTATTTAGCCCGGACGCCGAAACCCATTCCAAAAACTTAGGGAAAATATTTGAGACCTTAAATAATGCCAACATTAAATGCCAACTAGACAAGTGCGAGTTCTATAAAAATAAAGTTGAATTCTTAGGTTTCGTAATATCAGATAACGGAATAGAGACAAACCCCAGAAAGGTAGAAGCGATCGCCAACTACCCTTGTCCCAAAACTGTCAAAGAATTAAGATCCTTCCTTGGACTGTCGGGATATTATAGGAGATTTATTATGGGTTACGCTACGCTAGCAAAACCCCTCACGACTTTACTTAGAGGCGAAGACGGGCGTATTTAAAAAAAAACTTCATCAAAGAAAACCATCCACCTCAACGACGAAGCTGTGCAAGCTATTAATAAACTGAAAAGCACCCTAATATCAAAGGACGTAATACTACAATACCCAAACTTTAATGAGGAATTCGTACTAACTACAGACGCTTCCGACCACGCAATAGGAGCAGTACTTTCACAAAAAAACAGACCAATAGCTTTCATATCCAGAACCTTATCACAAACAGAAGAAAATTACGAAACAGCTAAAAAAGAAATGTTAGCCATCTCTTGGGCAGTAAAATCGCTTAGAGGATACCTTTACGGTGGCACTAAAGTCAAAATTTATACCGATCACGAACCACTTACACATGATTGTAACTGGAAAGGAGGAATCGCAATAAAGAGATGGAAATCATACCTTGACGAATACAATAAAGAATTACTTTACAAACCCGGAAAAGAAAACATAGTAGCTGATGCTTTATCTAGAATCCCAAAACCAATGAAATTAATTCACTAACCATAACACAACATAGCGCTCAGAGTTCAGGCCACAATCTTATTTACAATGTAGAAGCACCCATAAATGCATTCAAAAATCAAATATTTATTCATAAAGAAAATCCCCCTGTCTATAAATTCACAATTCCATTCCCCACATTTCATCGTCACATTATCACTCAACCGGACCTTCAAAAAAATACTCTTATAAAATTACTAAAAAAATATCTAAATCCATCAGTAATAAATGGAATATTTACAACAGAGGAAATAATGGGAGAAATACAGAAAATTTATCCGGAACATTTAAGATCTTTTAAAATCAGGTTTACACAGAATAAAGTAGAAGACGTAACAAACGAGAGTGACCAAGAAGAAATCATATTAGAAACCCATAACAGAGCCCAAAGAAACGCAGACGAAAATAAAATTCAGCTCACAGAAAAATATTACTTCCCTAAAGTGAAACAAAAGGTAACCAGTTTAGTAAAACAATGCAAAGTGTGTAAAGAAGGAAAATACGACAGACACCCACCTAACCCTGAAATTACAGAAACTCCAATTCCTGAATACCCAGGACATATAATTCATATTGACATTTTTTCCACAGAAAAAAACTAGTTTTGACCGCAATAGACAAATTTTCTAAATTAGCACAGGCAAAAATTATCAAATCAAAATCAACAGAAGACATCAAAATTATATTTATTTATTATATTTATATATATTTACTATATTTTACTACGGTGTACCGAAATACGTTGTAATGGATAACGAAAAATCCTTTAACTCAGCAACCATTATTTTTATGTTGAAAGATCAATTAAATATTACCATTTTTAGAGACCCACCTTATAAAAGTTCAGTTAACGGTCAGATCGAAAGGTTTCACTCTACTCTTTCTGAAATAATGCGATGCATCAAGACAAAACAAATCTACAATACTTTTGAAGAACTATTAAATAGAGCCGTTTACGAATATAATTACACAATCAACTCCGTTACAAAAAAGAGACCGTTAGAAATATTTTTTGGCAGAAACATTACTACTGATCCAGAACAATACGAAAAAAGCAAACGCGATAATATAGAAAACCTCAAACAAAAGCAAAAAATTGACCTCGAAAACCACAACAAAAAAGAAAAGACATACGAGGTGTGTTCAAAAAGTAAGGTGACTTTTCAAATTTCGCGGGCAACATACGAGGTGTGTTCAAAAAGTAAGGTGACTTTGTATTTTCAAGAAAAACTATTAATTTATTTATCAATATTTATGTTGTCCCCTTCAAAGTAATCCCCCTCAGATACAATACACTTATGCCAACGGTTTTTCCAATCCTCAAAGCACTTCCCATAAGCACTTTTCGGTATAGCCTTGAGCTCTTGCAGCGATGCAGTCTTTATCTCTTCAATCGTTGCAAATCTCCGTCCTTTCATAGGTCTCTTCAGTTTTGGGAACAAGAAAAAGTCACATGGGGCCAAATCCGGTGAATATGGTGGCTGAGGCATTATTGTGGTGTTGTTTTTGGCCAAAAAATCTCTCACAAGCAAAGATGAGTGAGCAGGGGCATTATCGTGATGCAAAAGCCATGAATTGTTTTTCCACAATTCTGGACGTTTCTTTCGTATTGCTTCTCGCAAACGGCGCATAACTTCCAGATAATACTGTTTATTGACCGTACGACCATATGGTAAGAACTCCTGATGCACCACGCCATGGTAATCGAAGAAAACAGTGATCAAAACTTTGACATTTGATCGAACTTGGCGTGCTTTTTTCGGTCTTGGCTCGCCTGGGCTCTTCCATTGGGACGATTGGGCTTTGGTTTCGATATCATAACCATATACCCATGATTCGTCACCAGTTATGACCCTTTTGAGTAAATCTGGGTCGTCGTTGACGTCATTCAACAGCTCTTGAGCGATGCTCATGCGACGGTTCTTTTGGTCAAAATTAAGCAATTTCGGAACAAACTTCGCTGACACACGACTCATACCCAAAACGTTTGAAAAAATTTCATGGCACGAGCCAAGCGATATACCGACATCTTCAGCAACTTCTCTGATAGTGATTCGACGATTTTCCAAAACAATTTTCGTCACTGCTTGAACGTTTTCATCAGTTGTTGACGTGCTTGGGCGTCCAGAGCGAGGCTGGTCATTGGCATCTTCCCGGCCATCTTGGAAGAGTTTGTACCACTTGTACACATTTTTTTTACTCAGAACAGTTTCACCGTATGCCACTGTCAACATTTCAAGTGTTTCAGAGCACTTAATTTTATTTTTTACACAAAATTTGATGCAAATCCTTTGATCCATATTTTTCGATAGCAAAAAATCGCCGAGCTCGCAAAATAACTTGTAACTTTACGCCTCTCACAACCAAACAAAAGAGGATGTTCCATTGAAACTTGGTACAGATGTTAGGGAAGAGTGTACCAATATAACAAAACAAAAAAATCGATAATCGAAAATACTCGTACATCGCAGGTAGCCCAGATCACGAAGATTTAGTAATGATAGAAGAAAGTTTAAACAACCTAGCATTAAATAACAATGAACAAATAATTATTAATAACCAACTTCAGAACATGTTAGCGAACACCATTCAAAATGACTATCGTTTTAGCAATGAAATTGCATCAAACTTACAAAATCAAGTTAGACTAATAAAAGAAGAAATAGGAAGCATTAAATTCGCAATACAATGGGCCAAAATTAACGTATTAAATACCCTATTACTAAATGAATTTGAGTTAATCGAAATAAACAAGATATTCAAAAGAAATAATATCTCCTCTTTTTCCGTTGAAGAAATGCTAGAATTTGTTGATGTGTCTGTCTTACAAAATAAAACGACTATTATTTACATGACCAAAATTCCCGAGCTTGAACCATGCAACTACGAAAATCTTGTAATCAAACCTGTTATTAAGAATCAATCAGTAATACATTTAGATATTAACGAAATTTTTGTATCAAACAATAAAATATTAGGCTTACCCAAAAATTGTAAAACATCCAACCTCATCAAAATTTGTAAACAAGAAAACACAATTGACCTAAGAGAATCGAAATGTATTTCTAAATTAGTTCAGGGAATGGAATCGCTGTGTGACTATAGTAACTCGGACCACATAGAGCCAATAGAAGAACTAGACGATGGCATGATACTTCTCAACGACTTTGACGGCAATGTAATAGCAGACAATACTACTCGCAACTTAAAAGGCACCTTCATAATTCATTTTTTCAACGATACTATAAATATAAACGGAAAAAGCTACGCAAATAAGGAAAAAACAATAACAAAACCCGAAATACCTCGAATCCAGATAACACCAATAGAAGCCGAGCGTCTACAGATACTGTCCTTAGAAGCCTTAAAAGCCCTACACGTCAAAAACAAGAGACACCTACAAATATTAGAGAACGATACGACCCTAAACCGAATCACAATTATCACTTTAGCATGTGCCATTGTTCTTGCTTTAATCACATTTCGAACATGTTTCCAAAGAAAAGAAAAAGTAATTTTACAAGTTCAGGGAACACTTCCAAAAGTTCTAAATAACCAGACCAACACCATATCAACACCTAAAACAATAATACCAGAATTCAATAACATTCCATATTTTTAACTCCTCTTGAGGACAAGAAGGATTTTGAGGAGGGAGAGTTAACAACAGCAATATTTCCTCATATTTTTCTCCGAAAATATTGCAACATTGTTGAGCACAAAAGTTGCAACACAATAAGACCCAGCCTAAAGTTCAATAAAATAAAGTTCAATAACATAAACACGAGCATCCGGTCAGACCCAAATTCTGCAACTAAGCAATGTCAACGCTACCAACGCCGCTGCCAGCGAACAACTTTGTCAACGCTACCAACGCCGCTGCCAGCGCCGCCGCCACCCACAGCTATAAATTAGGGATCGATAAGTAAAGTAGAGTAGTTCCGATCTGAATCTCGAATAAATAAGACATCCGAATTGTAAAATTTGAAGTTTTAATTATATGGAATTAACTTACATACTGACTTTCAATTTTCTAGCTCTAATAGTTCCTGAGATTTCAGCGATTTTAGTTTTTCGCGATTTGAGATTTTATAATCTTAAACAATTTACAAATGCAGACTTAGATTTCTGCTCACCTGATTTTAGGATAAGAAGCTTGCGAGATAAACTAAATATCCTCAATAGTTGAATCCGAAAGATTCTCCAAACACAATTACAACGTCCCAGGGTAAAATAAAAATCTAGACAACATTAGAAAACAAACAAGAGGAAACGCTATCGTTGAGTGGCGCGACTATAAGATACCCGTTACTGTTTTACACAATTTTAAATTTTTAATTTTGCTAGTGGAATTTTACAAGGCGCCTAAATTTGTTCATAAATAGCGAAATATTGTTCCGATTTAAAAAATCTTTGGCAAATCGATAGATATTAACAGAAATAAGTTATACAAGGTCAAATGAAGGCATTCATAATAATATTATAGACGCCACAATTTTCCGCGCTTTGTGGGTGTTAGAGTGGGCGTGGCATGATGCACCTTCGTGGCAAGTTGCAGTGCCATCTTATAAATCCGTATTCTTTAACAAAACTTTGTAGCTCTTATAGTTTCCGAGATTTTTGCATTTTCGTATTTTTGGGTTTTGTGGGCGTTAGAGTGGGCGTGGCTTGATCAGAAAAAAACAACTTGCATATGGATCATTATAAAAATCTACATGCTTAATCCGAACTTTTTTTCATTTATTGCGAAATGCGAAAACCGTCTTTTGAGCTTGGTGGGAGTATGGTTGGGTGTAGCCGGATAATAGTACAAGATTATACATATCGACTTTCAATTTTCTAGCTCTAATAGTTCCTGAGATTTCAGCGATTTTAGTTTTTCGCGATTTGTGGGCGTTAGAGTGGGCGTGGCAGGATGCTGTAATAAATTTGCGCTGCGTTGGGACCTTAAGAATCGTCATGGTTAATCTCATTTTTGTATCTCTTATAGTTTCTGTGATCTCAACGTTCATACGGACAGACGGACGGACAGACAGACATGGCTCAATCGACTTCGCTATTGATCCTGATCAAGAATATATTTACTTTATAGGGTCGGAAACGCTTCCTTTTACCTGTTACATTCTTTTCAACGAATCCAGTATACCCTTTTACGCTACGAGTAACGGGTATAATCAACAATAGTTACCGAGATATCAGCTTTTCTAAAAAATGCAAAAGCCGTCTTTTGAGCTTGGTGGTCGTATGGGTGGATGTGGCCGGATAATAGTACAACTATAAGATGCGCTGACATCTAAAGATTATAAATACTGACTTTCAATTTTCTAGCTCTAATAGTTCCTGAGATTTCAGCGATTTTAGTTTTTCGCGATTTGTGGGCGTTAGAGTGGGCGTGGCAGGATGCTGTAATAAATTTGCGCTGCGTTGGGACCTTAAGAATCGTCATGGTTAATCTCATTTTTGTATCTCTTATAGTTTCTGAGATCTCAACGTTCATACGGAGAGACGGACGGACAGACGGACATGGCTCAATCGACTTCGCTATTGATCCTGATCAAGAATATATTTACTTTATAGGGTCGGAAACGCTTCCTTTTACCTGTTACATTCTTTTCAACGAATCCAGTATACCCTTTTTCGCTACGAGTAACGGGTATAATCAACAATAGTTACCGAGATATCAGCTTTTCTAAAAAATGCAAAAACCGTCTTTTGAGCTTGGTGGTCGTATGGGTGGATGTGGCCGGATAATAGTACAACTATAAGATGCGCTGACATCTAAAGATTATAAATACTGACTTTCAATTTTCTAGCTCTAATAGTTCCTGAGATTTCAGCGATTTTAGTTTTTCGCGATTTGTGGGCGTTAGAGTGGGCGTGGCAGGAGGCTGTTATAAATTTTCGCTGCGTAGGGACCTCAAGAATCTTCATGGCTAATCTCTTATAGTTCCTGAGACCTCAGCGTTCATACGGACAGACGGACATGGCTCAATCGACTTCGCTATTGATCCAAATCAAGAATATATATACTTTATAGGGTCGGAAACGTTTCCTTTTACCTGTTACATTTTTTTCAACGAATCTAGTATACCCTTTTACTCTACGAGTAACGGGTATAATCACCAATAGTTACCGAGATTTCAGCTTTTCTAAAAAAGACGGATCGCTATTGATCGTTACTCTATGAGTAACGGGTATAATTATTGCTAACAATAATTGATCAATTCCTTTCCCATCCCAGTCAACTTTCTAAGGTACAATACTATCATCAGCAAATTTTATAATCTTAACCAATTTACAAATGCAGACTTTGCTTTCTGCTCACGTGATTTTAGGATCCACTGCGACTTTAAAATTTCTAATAATTGTGAGGATGCTAATCACGGGCCGGGATGTAAACTTCAGTCAGCCCAGGGTCCTCTACAGAAATATTTATAAATACCGAGACAGGCAGGAAAAGGGTGGCGAGATGTGTGTGTGAGGTGGGTTTTCGAGGGGGGAGTTGGGGTTTTTTCCGCGGGCGGCCGATCCCGTCACCAATGAATCGGTTGTCCGGCCCCGTCAGCCGGGTGCTGGTGCCCAAACTACGAGGGAGGATATTGGCGGCCGATCCCGTCACCCGGGAATCGGTTGTCCGGCCCCGTCAGCCACGTGCCGGTCCCCAAACTACGAGGAGGGAGCGAAAAGGATGAGAGAGAGAGAGCGAAATGAAGTTCTGTCAGACGGAGACAACTTCCCCGCCCATTTTCTAGTGACTGGATTTTGGGATAATGATTGGGAGCCGAATAGTTATTGTAATGTTCCTGGCATTTCATTCACAAAATCTTACCTAAGTTCTAACCTATTGTTGTTTTCCTACCCCCGCGCACCACTGGCATCCCACAGTTGGAATTGGCCCTTGGCCGGCTCACCCGTATTACTCCTCCATGTCCGCTTGCCACGTGTTTTCCTGAGGTCGTCTAGCTGCTCCTCCTTTCCGACTCCCCGATCGGCGGGAAGCGGGAGCTGCTCGAGGCCTTTCTCTGCCCTTTCGCTGTCTTCGTGCGAGCTGTCGTCTTCCTCTTCTCTCTAGCTTTACTGCGCCGGCGTCACGTGGTGTGATCGTGTGCGCTGGTTGGCTCTGCCGATGTGATGTTGGCTTTGCCGGTGTGATGTTGGCTCTGCCGGTGTAATGTTGGCTCTGCCGGTTGTGATTGCGCTGTGAGTGCGATGTGCCCAAGGCGTGGTGATGTTGCGGACGTGATGTTGCGGGCGATGTTACGTGCGTGGTGTTGCGGGTGCCCTTTGTGGGTCTTAACTAACGTAAGTCTAGTTGCCCTCCGTGGGTCTAAGCTAACTTAAATCTGAGTGCCCTTCGTGGGTCTTAACTATTCCTTAAATTAACCTAAATTTTAGCTTACGGACTACTCTTAACTAAATATCTCTATTTCTAGGGGCGGCGGGGCCGCGTGAGATTTCCTCACACCCCATCCCTTCGTCGTGGGGATGGGGGAGGGCCTTGACCCGCTGACCGCCTCGCATTACCTGGAACCGGTACCTCGTTTCCCCGACCTCGACCAGGAAGCGGAGGTCCCGGTCTCCTTGCAGCTGGAGGCGCTCCTAGATCCGGTGATGTAATTCCACTGGGATCCATCCATCGGCGGTGGTCCATCCCTCCGGGGCGCGCATCTGGTCCTCCGGGTCTGGCGCATCGTCTGGGAGGGACTCCTCCTTACCAGTTGGCAAAATGGGTTGTGTTGGACTGCTGATGCGTCGGGAGGGGGCAGTGCTCTAGGCCAGCTTGGAGCCGTGCGTCTGTCTGCGTGGGTGACATTGCGTGGGGCGTTCTCGGGACAGGGAAGCGTATGAGCAGCCCTGCGATGTCTTCGTGGGGCGGCTTGTGGATGCGCCTGGGAGGCGGCTTGCGAATGCGCCTGTGCGGCGGCTGGTGGATGCGTGTGTGAGGTGGCCGATGGACGCGCCTGTGAGGCGGGTGATGGATGCGCCTTTGCGGCGGCTGGTGGATGCGTCTGTGAGGTGACCGATGGGTGCGCCTGTGAGGCGGCTTGTGGATGCGCATGTGAGGCGGCTGGTGGATGCGCCTGTGCGGTGGTTTCGGACTCCGCGGCTGCGGGCAACTTCGAAGTTGACCACCAAGTGTGTGAGTTCAGTCAGCGTTTTGAAACCTTGGCGTCGGGTGAACATCTGGTATTCAGGCAGCATGTTCTCATAGACCCGTTCCAATTCCTGCTCCGGTGAGAATCCGGCGGGGCGCATCTGAAGGCGGAGGTCTACCAGGTACTCCTTGAACTGCTCACTCACTTTCTCAAAGTGTGAACGGATCTCGTCGTCGAGGCGTTGGTAGTACCGGGCCGGTAGAAAGAAGTCCAAGAATTCCCGACGAACTTCGGTCCAGGTCCGTCCCTGCAGATCACTGGTTCGGAACCAATTCTCCGCCCGGCCAGTCAGGAGGACGATGATATCGTGCGACTGATACTTACGGTCAATCCGGTGGGTATCCGCCCGTTCTTCGATGTGTTCTATGAAACTGAGCGGGACCGAGGTGCCATCGACGGACAGTCCCCATTTGGTCACTTTGTCATGCAGACATGCAGACATAGCTTTTTGCTCACCTGATTTAAGGATCTACTGCGTCTTTAAAATTTATAATAATCTTTAGGAAAGCGATTATTTCCCTATCTATATTAAAATGTTTAATTACGACAAACAACCCTGCAAATACTATCCGAGGTTCATCACCAAACTAGCTGATTAGAAAAAATATGAAAGTCTTACAGACTACAATAGCAACAGAACACCTATAGCCACTAGCACCAATCAAGAAGCTTGCGAGATAAACTAAATATCCTCAGTAGTTCAATCCAAAAGATTCCCCAAACACAATTACCAAAACAGTACCACAACGTCCCAGGGTAAAATAAAAATCTAGACAACATGAGAAAACAAACAAGAGGAAACGCTATCGTCAAGTGCCGCGAATATAAGATACCCGTTACTGTTTAACACAATTTTAATATTTTAATTGTGCTAATGGAATTTTACAAGGCGCCACCTTTTGTCAGAGAAAGCATGTTGAGTAATTGATAGTGACGCAACAAAGCATGTGGTGCCTTAAAACTTAAATTTCTTCATAAATAGCGAAATATTCTTAAGATTAAAAAAAATCGTAGGTAAACCGATAGATATTAATAGAAATAAGTTATACAAGGTCAAACGAAGGCATTCATAATAATATTATAGACGCCACAGTTTTCCGCTCTTTGTGGGCGTTAGAGTGGGCGTTGCATGATGCAACTCCGTGGCAAGTTGGGTGCCATCTTTTACATACGTATTCTTAAGCACAACTTTGTAGCTCTTATAGTTTCCGAGATTTTTGCATTTTTGTGTTTTTGGGTTGGCTTGATCAGAAAAAATCAAAAATCAAAAAAAAATTTCGTTTTTTCGCGATTTGTGGGCGTTCGAGTGGGCGTGGCAGGATGCTGTAATAAATTTGCGCTGCGTAGGGACCTCAAGAATCGCCATGGTTAATCTCATTTTTGTATCTCTTATAGTTTCTGAGATCTCAACGTTCATACGGACAGACGGACGGACAGACGGACGGACAGACGGACGGACAGACGGACATGGCTCAATCGACTTCGCTATTGATCCTGATCAAGAATACATTTACTTTTAAGGGTCGGAAACGCTTCATTTTACCTGTTACATTCTTTTCAACGAATATAGTATACCCTTTTACTCCACGAGTAACTGGTATAATCAACAATAGTTACCGAAATATCAGCTTTTCTATAAAATGCGAAAACCGTCTTTTGAGCTTGGTGGGCGTATGGTTGGGTGTGGCCGGATAATAGTACAACTATAAGATGCGCTGACATCTAAAGATTATGCTTACTGACTTTCAATTTTCTAGCTCTAATAGTTCCTGAGATTTCAGCGATTTTAGTTTTTCGCGATTTGTGGGCGTTCGAGTGGGCGTGGTAGGATGCTGTAATAAATTTGCGCTGCGTAGGGACCTCAAGAATCTTCATGGTTAATCTCATTTTTGTATCTCTTATAGTTTCTGAGATCTCAACGTTCATACTGACAGACGGACGGACAGACGGACATGGCTCAATCGACTTCGCTATTGATCCTGATCAAGAATACATTTACTTTACAGGGTCGGAAACGCTTCATTTTACCTGTTACATTCTTTTCAAAGTATATAGTATACCCTTTTACTCCACGAGTAACGGGTATAATCAACAATAGTTACCGAGATATCAGCTTTTCTAAAAAATGTGAAAACCGTCTTTTGAGCTTGGTGGGCGTATGGGTGGGTGTGGTCGATTTTCCCGTTATTAAAAATGTAATATTTGGTTTAACCATTTTCCTAATTTAAATGGCAGCATTATGGCTATGACTAAGGCAATAGTTACTCGAATCTGGAATCGCCTACCTTATTCGATTCCTTCTGAAATTTCTAACAAAACTGCATTCACAGCTAAAATTGCGAATTTTGATCCATTTCTCGCAAAAAATGGTTACTCGAAGTTACTCGAATCTGGAATGGCATATCTCGTTCCATTCCTTGATAAATATCTAACAGATTTGCATTCACAGCTAAAATTGCGAACTTTGATCCATTTCTCGCAAAAATGGACGATTTTCCCGTTATTAAAAATGTGATATTTGGTTTTACCATTTTTCCTAGTTTAAATGGCAGCATTATGGCTATAACTAAGCCAATAGTTACTCGAATCTGGAATGGCCTACCTCGTTCGATTCCTTCTTAAATTTCAAACAAAACTGCATTCAAATATGCCAACTTAAATTTTCCCATTTTTCTTAATTTAAGTTGCAGTATTATTGCTATAACTAAGGCAATAGTTACTCGAATCTGGAATGGCATACCTCATTCGATTCCTTCTTAAATTTCTAACAATACTGCATTCACAGCTAAAATTGCGAATTTTGATCCATTTCACCCAAAAAATGGACGATATAACCCGTTATCAAATATGCCATCTTAAATTTTCCCATTTTTCATAATTTAAGTTGCAGTATTATTGCTATAACCAGTGACTGTAACGGTTATAATTAAAAAAGCAAAAAATTACAAAATAAAATTTATTTCTTAATTTTTTCGAAAAAAATTGATATTTAATAATTAAAATTAATTTTAATAATAAAAAATCAGTCATAATTATTAAGTATCAATTTTTATATAAAAATTACGCAATAACTTTTATTTTCAATTTTTATTATATAAATTGAAAAATAAGAATTATTCGATAACTTTTATTTTAAAAATTGAAAATAAAGATTGAATCTATATATCTTTTGATCCGTAGAAGCCAGATCCAATGTTTATGTATATATATGATCTACACATCAATACCTTTCAGATGGTATATAATAAGTATGTATATATATATATATGTTTATCCGCTTATGTGCCTGTGCAGTATTGGCAGTATTCATAAATAGGCCAACTGTTGTTGCGGCGGCTGAGGAAGAGTAGTTCATTAAATTATTAATCGAGATTAAATTACAAAAATTCATTAGTTTTTATTTAATTTCAAGAACATTAACTTTTGCACTGAGTCTTCGGCTAGATCAATAATTACTAATTTAAGGGCCGAAAATGCCCTTTCAACCGATACCTGCGTAGCAGGCACAGCAAGTACTAGACGGTACAAGCGTGGATACGTGAATTTTTTCGACTCCCAATAGCTCATGATATTCACGCTTGGATCTATGGGCTTCGGTGAATTATTTCTGTTGCCGCCAATTCATCATCGTCCTCAGAGTCTTCGCTTCCAGAGCTCACCGCAAATGAATTTAAATAATCATTTGATAATGAGCATGTACTCTGGGACGTTAGTTCAGGGCAATCGTTCGGTTGTGAAAAAGATGCTTCAGACGTAGCAGAATCAGCTGCTCTTCGGTCTTCATAGATTGGGTTTTCCTAGTAAACGAGAAAAGAGTGTAATTAATTATAAAGTAAATATGAGAAAGATCATTCAGCTTACTGGTCTACTTATTGCAAGTATTTTTCGCATCAGTCCCAACAAATGATTCCTCGCGGCTGCCTGCTGAATCGGATTTTTAACCATAATCCGCCGAAGTCTGGGATCCAAATAAATTGCAGAAAGAATAACTTCATTCGTTATAAGATTATTCTCTCGACTCTCTAAGCTTTTGACAAGATCTTCCCTATGAATATTGCTGCTCATATAATTAATCATTAGTTTCGTCTCCAACAAAAGCTTAAAAGTCGCCAAAATAAAGCTGTTCGCTCTGCAATTTTTTGGTAGCCACGGATATCGGCTCCAGCACAGACAGCAGTGCTTTGATGTCAGTCCATTGCTGCTCCGTTAGTTGGCGAATTGGTGGCAAGTGTTGGTGTATGAATTCCTCGTAAATGCATACACTTTTCAGCATCTCGTACGTCGAGCACATCATTTATGGACAGCGGTAACGATGTTGCAGCAATTGCTAACCTAAATGTAGTATATGTTTTATTATTAAAATAATTAATTAATCAATTAATTAATTAATTAAATTGAAAATCTTACCTGAAAGTCGGTGTTCGGAATGTCTTCACCAGTTTTCGCGCGTTTTCCACAATTTCGCTCCTCTCATCGTTATTTAAAAAATATTTGACGGCCAGATGCAAGGAGTGAGCAGCACATCGTATAGAAGAGATGGAAAAAATTCTTACTTCTTGCACTAGCTCCTCATTTTCATCCTCGGAGCTTAGCGCACTTTCGGGGTCTTCATTTAAATGCTCTATTGCCTTCAAAATATTTTTGCCATTGTCGGACGTGATGGTATAAATTTGCTGCTTAGAAATTGAAAAATCCGCCAAAATATTTTCAATTTCACTGCTCAAATTGAGCCCAGTATGTTTTTGATGCAGCTCAATAACACCTAACGTCTTGATCTCAATGGCTTTATTATGATAATACTGCACGTTTAAGCCCAGTATGCCTTTGAAATGCCTTGAAGCGATGTCAATTTTCAGCGAAACGACCTTATTTTTTAGACGCCTCATTAACAAGGCCTTTTCGCGTTCATACTTCTCCGACACATTCTGCATCACATTCCGCGCTGTTACGGGAGTCATGTCCAAGCCCTTAAAAATTTGCTCCATCAAGGTCTTAAAAGGTGCAGAATCAAACATTTGAAATGGCAATTTATCGTCTGTCACATTGCAGACTCTATATTAATTGATAAAGCTTGGTCACGTGTAAAAGCACCAGACAGTACTCTTGGTGAAAAAGCAGCAGCATATTTGGTGACCAACATTATTCAAGCAAAGAAAAAATTTGGAATGGGAATATCAAAAACTAAAAATAAATGTAAAGGGAAGATGATGAGGAAAAAAGTAAAGATGACGAATCTGTCGACTGTTATTAACGCTGCTACTAGAACATTAAAAAAACAAAAGCCATTGGACATTATGAGTGCAATTAAAATTGCACGAAAATCAGTTCAATCGACAATGGGTTCAAAGAAAAACGTGAAAGTACCGAGAATAATAAATGAACCCAAAACTGGTGGTTTTTTATTAATCGTACCTATTTTGACTGCCCTAAGTGCCCTTGGTAGTTTAGCCAGTGGAAGTGCCGCAATTGCAAAAACAATAAACAATGCTAAAATGGCGAAAGTGGATATGGAGGAGAAGAAACGACATAATAGAAAAATTGAAAATGTTGCTGTAGGAGAAGGGTTATATCTCAAACCCTATAGAACAGGTTATGGATTCTACCTAAAACCATATAGTAAGGGATATGGTATTAAGAAGCGAAAAAACTAATATGTCAGCTACCCAATTGACCACTTTCAAATATAGACATTTCAACTTTTGCTCAAAAATATATACCAAATTTTCGAGGAGTATATATGAGGGATTTACTTCCACGCTCTCCAAAATTTCGAGAATGTGGTATAGTAAACCTAGATGATTCACAATCAAGTGGTACACATTGGGTCGCATATATCAAAAATAAAAATGATATACATTATTTTGATAGTTTCGGAAATCTACAACCACCTATAGAAGTTGTCAAGTATTTGGGAAAACAAATACAATACAATTACGAGAGAGTTCAACATTTTGATACATACAACTGTGGTCATTTATGTCTTTCATTTCTACTTTCCTTTGTCAATGGAGTGAGTCAATAACCCATCGTTTTGATTGGCTTACACTTAGGACGTGGAGGGAGGGTGAAACAAATGTGTCGTATATACGTTTGTATGTGTGACTTCTGGATGGTACGAAAATCGGGGCTGCCTATTTCAAAATTTACAGTCCAAGTTTCGACTTTACATTCAACAGACGTTGTACAAGTGAATAAAAAACAATTGCTAAACAACAAAAAAACAACTGCTAAACAACTGCAAAACAATAAAAAACAACTGCTAAACAATAAAAAAACAACTGCTAAACAACTACTAAACAACAAAAACAACTGCTAAACAACAAAAAAACAACAAAAACAAATGCTAAACAACAAAAAGCAATATATATAATAAAATGAACATGGAGAACAACAACTATAAGAACGAGGAGACTGCAGAAGTCGAATTCGATCCTACTGACGAGGATAATAGGAAGACACCTGTTAATCCGACAAGTTTGGTTTGCTTTTTCAACGAGAAAAACGATGAAAATGATGTTGCCACAGAAACAGCATTCATACCAATTGATGTTGAACATTATACAAAACGAATAAAGCTTGAGACGGTAACTCAAGAATTCAATAGATGTATTAAGAAATCTATTTCGTCAAAGGCAAGGATGCCTGAAAATATTAAGTTCCCCATCTTCAAGGCGGAGTGTAAAAGGACGAAGATTGGAAAATCCCTTGTTCTGAAGTTGGAGGATTACTTTCTATACACCCCGGGAAGGTATACACATCTTCGGGAGGAATTTATTGAGGAAATGGTTGATGGGAAATTTAATATTCATAAAAAGAATGATAATTTATATTTAGAAATAAGTAAATAAAATATAAAAAAATAAATAAACAATAAAAACAAATATTTTATATTTCACAAACAAATGTTTTTAAAAAAGAAAAGAAAGGCGAAACATATAATGATGATGTGGACAAAGGGAGTGAGCCGGAAGCTATATCAATGCCTACAAAAGAAAATGAAATGAGGGAAGATATAAATATAGAAGACGAGATAGATAATAAAAATTATGATTTTAATATCAGTCATTTGAGTCGGGAAAATATATTGGACAAGGCTTACGGACCTAAAAAAAATTTAGGTAATGTATTAATATTAGGGAATAGTGAACAAAAAATTATTGATAATAAGATTCATTTGCCTAGTGGAATGAGTTGCGAGCTAACTCCTGGTCTGTACTCTCTTTCATAAACACATTCAAAATTATAATGATCATGATTTGAAAACATATAAAAATATTATATTGGAAACAAATGTTCACTTTAATCGAATTAAAGTTTCCCGCGCATTTAAATATACTAAAATTATTAAAAAAAATTATAAACGATAATGAAAATCCTACAACATCCACTCGTACGAAAACTGGTTTCGGTTATATGAGTCTGGAGGAATCAAAACCAAATTATATATATTGGAATGATGTGAATGAACTAGTCGAACGGATACAAATTTTAGTGGCGTCAAAAACAGCGGGTAACAACAATCACAATAATGAAATTTTCTCAATAGTAGAGGAAGTGCGAGAGGAGGGAATTATTGTTTAATTAGAGTATATATATTAAACACAAAAAAGATTTTTATTTATAATCATCATGTCTGTTGACAAGTTTGGACATTTTTCTAATGATAGGGAGCGATCAGATCATTTAAAAAGAGGTGTAAAATTAAATGAAACTTTTTTAATTGATACTGATGGTAATCTGAACGCTCAAAATAAAAGAGTTAAAAACGCTATTAAACCCTTAGATGATAATGAATTGACCACAAAACAATATACAGATGAGTGTGTCAGAAAGTTTGGGGAAGACTTAAGAAAACTGTAAGTTAAAGTATTAATCGTCGACTTACAAAAATTTCAAATCTTGAAAATAAAATAGAGGTCTATAACAAGAGAGCAGATAGTACTGATCAAATATTTGAGAAAGTTCTTGAAAAGATAAAAGTTATTGAGGACTATATTTTTAAGTATGTAACAAAACCCACAGCGATACCAAAAAAGACAACAATTGAAATAGAAGGTGTAGCCTATACACCAATTCGAAGAATATGATTGAACGAGCAATTGTAAATGAGTTGCACGTACCGTCTCATAAACATTTTCAACGAAGACGAGTCATTACGAAGGGAATAAACGATCTGTGTCAAGCAGATTTGGTTGAAATGGGGGGTTATTCAACATCTAACAAGGGTTATCGTTACTTATTAAATGTAATTGATACGTTTTCTAAATTTGCTTGGGGTGAAGCACCACAATAAAAAAATGCCAATGATGTTTCCCAAGCAATGGAGAAAATCTTAAAATCAGGTCTGGAACACAAAAGAGTTTTTTAATACAAAATTTAAAATGAAAAATTTAATTAATGATACGTTATGAAATAAATCATTATTCGACGTTCAGCACTCTTAAGGCATCAATTGTCGAGCGTTTTAATAGAACACTCTAAGAGTCAATGTGGCGTGAGTTTCGTTTCAATGGGAAAAACTTTGATATTTGATTACAATAATAGGGTACATAGAACCATAAAAATGAGCCCAATCAGTGTCAACACAACTAATGAAAAACAAATATTACAAGACCCATATAATCATATAAAGATATATGTTGAGAGTAAACTACGATATGGCGATCACGTTCGTATCAGCAAGTATAAACATGTGTTTGAAAAAGGGTATACACTAATTTATACAACAGAAATCTTTAAAATTAGGAAAGTCAACAATACATTCCCCAAACATACTTACTTGAAGATTATAAAGGTAATCCGATTCAGGGTGGGTTTTATAAAGAATAACTCAAAAAGACTGAATTCCCGAACACATATCTAGTTGAGAAAATTTTAAAGCGAAGAGGTGATAAAGTTTTGGTAAAATGGCTTGGCTTTCCAATGGACGAAGCCAGCTGAGTAAATAAAGATGAAATTTTATAGAACAAATGCCAAATAAAAAGACAATGTAATATTTAATTTTTATTTTTGTTTTATTATTTTTTTTTTGTTTTTTCTCATAATAACATATTAATAAATATATTTACATATGTATAAAGGTACAATTTTATAATGTGTATACTAACAATTTTAATAAAATATTATATTTTTTTTACAATTTATTTTTGTTTTACTTATATTTTCCACAATCTCGATCAAAATAAAACATTTCCAATTCAATTGACATATAAAATAATTCTTGATTTATGTTTACTTGCTTATCTCTAAGTTCATTTTATGTATTGATATCTGTATTTCTCCGATTTATTATATCTCTTAAGAATATATTTTCAAGTTCTAAGAAATTGATACTATCCACAATGTCCTTTTCCATTAATCTTTTATGTTTTATTGATAGAGTACCATGATCATTGTTATTTAGCATTGCAAACTCTGCTTCGTTATGTTAACGTTTTCTTTTACTATCATTAGCATAAAGCACATTCTTATATACCCTATTTGTTGATATTTTGTGTGCCCTTGATCTAAACATTGTCCTACTACCATATAGTGTAGTTCCAGTGAGTAATACATTTTTATAATGATCCACAGTTAAATATCTGGAACTCACACCTTTTGCTTTATTAACAGAGTTTTCAGCTTCATCTATTTTATAACTATAAACTTTGGAGCATAGACCTATAAATTCACTCATTGGTTTTCCATTCAACTCATCTTTAGAATATCGTAACCTCTTTTTATTAACCCTTTTTTAAAATTATATAAATCGATTCTTCTATCTGAATAATCGGATGTATTTTGAATTTTGATTCAATATCACCACGAATATCCTTATAAAAATCATCAGTTTTTATAGTATAGATAAATGAGTCTGTATCCATGTAATTTAAAACCAAATTTTCTTCAAATACATTACAATACATACATCATACATTATCCACTTTGATAAGTTCAATACAGCAAAACCCAAATACATTGGCTTATCAAATATCACAGAAATTTTTTTCATTTGGATGGCATAGAACTCGTCATTTATTTTAGTTGCACTATGAAAATTGAATTTTGAAATTAAATTTTTAGCACATTGTTTTTTCCGACCGATTTTATGAACACCTGTAGACTCCCATGTAGTGATCAATTTAACCTCTACACGTTTTTCAGGATTTTCCATAGTTTTCCCATAGACCGAATTGTTCATTAATTTAAAAAAATCTTTTTCAAATTTATTCTTGGCATTCTTTCTATGTAAAGTATTTAAGTCAATATAAGTCTTTAGCCAAGGTTTTTGCAAAAATCGTACCCCTCTATGAATCTTTTTTAATATTAACCCATTTTGTATGCATTGCTGCAAATTTCTATAATGTATTACATAATTTTTTTTGTTCCCGAGGTCAGCTATTAATTTTTTAACTTTATCCTATTTAGGTGCAAAACTGTTTGACGGACAAAACGGAAGATCATTATGTGTATCATGAAGGCGATAGGGGTAAATTATGTCTACTTCCAAAAAATATCCATACTCACTATCAATAGATATGTTATGTATATCAAAATTTTTTAAGTCATTAGGGTACAACCATTCAAACCCTTTATATGAAAGAGGTTGTGACATAATTTGCATCCAAATACATTAAAGATGATGATTACTTTGTTGGATCAAAATCTGATAAGTATTTGTTATTTGCCTTTGTATATCTATGACAACATTATACTAAGCCCCCTCGAATGCTATTTTGAATAAATCTATACATATCGATATCTACTAATAACTCAAGTTGAATATTTGTGGTCCTTAACATGGCTGCCCAAGATAGACCTGGTGTAGTAAAAAACTGAGCAACTGTCTAATGAATAAATTTGTAAACATATTTTTCTAAAATTTTTCAATATATCAGTCAATAGGAAAACATCAGTTTTTAAATACAACTCTAGATAATCCTTTAGACTTGAACAAGCAAATTGTGACCAAACATTATGTGCGTGTTCATAGCATTGAGAGCATTCCTTTTCTGTCAAGTTACTATAGAACGCTTCTCTTGATGGTAGGGAAGTATTCTCAAGTCGACTAGCTGAATCTAAATATTCATATGGAAAGATACCCTTTTTACGCATTAGTTTGAATTCTATTTCATTTTTAAAAAATGTTTTTACTGTATTTAACTGATCATCAATTAAATTAGAAGCAAGGGTATCTTAACTTGATGGCATAAATCTGAATGTGTCAAGAAATCGAATTTCCAAATTGTTTCCATTTGAAGTTTTTATGGTTTTGGACACCGAAATATACTGTTCTTTATTCACTGGAATTGCATTAATACTACCAGGAATTTTAGCCAAGTCTTCAATATATAAATGACAATCATATTTAGAAAAATTATGGAAAAACACTGGTATAAATTTACATAGTCTATACTCCAAGTTACATTTAAAATGAGCTGCACCCCTAAATAAACCTGTTAACTGGCAATGATCCCTAACTCTATCATTTAATAATATTTTTTTTACAAATATGACAATTTAATGAATCCTGAAATTCAAACTCGTCTTCAGGAGTCATTATAATTGGTTTAACTTTATACAAGTACTCATCATTCAGTTTTGATAAATCTTGTACAAGAGAGTCTACAAAATTTGAACCTGCGTTACTACCTATTTTTAATATAATAGGCATAAGCTATAGGTATATGAGAGTTTAAATTTAATAATTTCGGGCTTACTTCAATATTTCTGGGCTTCAGTACACATTCAAAGTCGGCGTACACGACGAACGGAACCTCAAGCTGTCAACACGCAGTCGCAGCGCTGATAAAATAAATCACTAAAAATGTTTCGGCCTTTTCTTTCGCACCGTTCACGGCACCGCAGTTTTTGTATAAATAAAAGTTTTAAAACATATCTAGAAGCAGGTGGCATAAATTAATGCCCTCTTCAAAACAGCAACATCAATTAAAAACTCATCCTCTTCATCTTTCAGTAATTTTAAATACTGATTTTCTAAGTCATCCACTTTTACAACAATTTCTTCCGGGTCAACCATATCAAAACTTTGACCACATTGAAAGTCTTCATTCAAAAAACTCATTTCCGAAAACATCCATTCTTTCATCTCCAAATGGGAAATCTTCTCGTTTAAGTGATTCTAACTCTTCTGGAATTGTTTGAGTAGATGTTGAGAGGGTACGAATACTTCCCTCAGATTCCTGTCTATTGTGTTTTCTTCGTCTAGAGACATTATCCAGTTTGGCTCCGAGTCTTCGATGACCACCACATCGAAGTCTTGGTTACCGATTTCGCGTTAAGAAACGAAGACTGGAATGAAAACTAGCTAGACTGTGTTGAATAAACAACTTGAAACATTGATTAATTATGGTGCGTCCATGAACGTATATTGGTTCTTCATACCGTGATAAGTATCCGACCCACTTCACACACATCTGGGGTTCACACTCCACCATGCACACGCACACACGTAGAAGCTTACACATATAGAACTTGACAGTGTGTTTTGAGCAAATTCAACCCCTTAAGACGTTTCCAATCCTCCTAATTAGGGTCAGGAATACATTTCAATATTCTCAAATAACGGATAGGGGTCGGAAAACTAATCATGAAAAAATCGTCATATTTTATTATTTCTTTGAACACGTGCATTGATTTCAAAAACTATAATTTATGGGTTTATGATTTCTAAGCCAGAATCCTTACTGACTAAAAGGGTGGTGAGGAGAAATCCTAATCACAGGAGACGACGGATAATGGGTTTCGGGGTGGGGGAAACCATGTTTTTATCACTAATGTGACAGCTTAATAGCCCATAAATCTGTGCCAGAACCAGCGTTCTTAAAAAATGTCGTACTTATCTTTTGGCGGAACACTGCCGGGAACTGCTGGTAGAAAAAATATCCAGAATATCCAAAATATCTAGAATATCCAGAATATCCGGCTCAAAGGACCAAAATGTTGTAGTGTGGCGATGTTGCCACAAAAAGAAACCACTTTGTTGTGCAGAATATGAAGTCGGGGGCGTCGTGGAGTAAAGTCTGTAGTAGTCTGCTGCATACATGAAACTGACTTAACTTAGCTTAACATAAGAAAAACGATCGCCGACGGCCGACCACTGCTGTTGGACCCGAAATTGAGAAAGTGCAAGATTGTGCAGAGAGGGGCGAGGGCGGATGCGCTCTTCAGCGTGGATGCGCTTTTCAGCGCGGATGCGCTCTTAAGCTCAGATGAGCGGCGGAACAATGGCCCCTCACCTAAACATGGGCGTTAGAGTGGGCGTGGCTTGATTAGAAAAAAACAACTCGCATTTGGAGCATCATAAAAACCTACATGCTTAATCCGAACTTTTTTCACTTATAGTTACCGAGATATCAGCTTTTCTAAAAATGCGAAAACCGGCTTGATGGGTGTATGGGTGGGTGTGGCCGGATAATAGAACAACTATAAAATGCGCTGACATCTAAAGATTATATATACTGACTTTCAATTTTTTAGCTCTAATAGTTCCTGAGATTTCAGCGATTTTAGTTTTTCGCGATATGTGTGCGTTAGAGTGGGCGTGGCAGGATGCTGTAATAAACTTGCGCTGCTTAGGGACCTTAAGAATCTTCATGGTTAATCTCATTTTTGTATCTTACGTACAGACGGACACAAAGACAGACAGACGGACAGACGGGCAGACGGGCATGGCTCAATCGACTTCGCTATGGATTCTGATCAAGAATATACATACTTTATAGGGTCGGAAATGCTTCCTTCGGCCTGTTACATATTTTTCAACAAATCTAGTATACCCTCTTACTCTACGAGTAACGGGTATAAAAACTTAGCATGGGCCAATTTTAACAGACACATTAACAATGAAAGTACAGAAGGAAGTTATTAACTGCTCCTACTAGACAAAATAATATCTAAAAGACTGGTTTTTTACAAAAATAAAACTAACCAATAGTTACCAAATGGGCTTCAAACATGGAAAATTTGTTACAGACTGACAGCTTTACGCAGACGCTCTAATTAACAGAGCTCTTTCGGAAATACGGTATATTTCAATTATCTCACTTGATTTCGAAAAAGTATTTGAAAATTTTTGAATACATACCAACTATATGACTAACCAATAAAAAAATGGGGTTGCGGACAAAGAATAATGAAATAAATTGTCAATTTCATGACAAACAAAAAATTTCCGACATAAAGCCATAACGGTGTCCCCTAAAGTTTGCCGCTGTCAGTGATACTATTTTTAATTGCTTTCGACAACTTGGCTAATAAAATAGGGCAACTCAAAAACCTTTTATTCACTGCTTACACTGATAATTTATATATATTAATTTGATTAAACAAAAATAATCCCACCAAAATAAAATAGAAACCTTTACTTACCGACATTTCCAATTGGTGCGCACTATCAGGTGCCTCCCTATCACTCAACAAATACACCAACAGTCTATGTATCTCAAAGAGATAATACTACCTTTATACGATAGATCAACCAAATCAAAATGAGGGCCGATTATTACTCAAATAAACCCTGGTTTTAAAACCAATGACACACTACCAAAACCATTAGTAAACAAAATAATCAAGAAAAACAATTAAAATTCAAAACATCTACTATGAACAAAAGTATAAATCTCTGCGCAGATATCGGTCTCAAAATTAGACCTATAAGAAAGGGCAACAAACCATTACCCCCCCACTTAAGCCCACCCCGATAGAGGGCCAGCTTTCCAAATACACCAAAACTAACACGCCAAAAGATATTTTTCGTAAAGGATTTTAAAAATAAAACAAGATCTCAAAGAGTACACCTTATTATATTCTGACTGGTTTCTATCTCAAGAAGTTATTGGCTTTGCCATAATAACTAAAACAGAAATCCTGAAAATGGGTTGGAATGCTGTCAACTAAGAACTAATAATAGAATAAAAAGGAGGAAACGATATAGTCGAGTGACGCGACTATAAGACACCCGTTACTGTTTTGCACAATTTTAAAATATTCATTTTGCTAGTGGAAATTCTGAAAACACCACCTATTGTCAGAGGAAGCATGTTGAGTAATTGATGGTGTCGTCACAAACTATGTGAGGCCTTAAAATCTTAATTTCTTCATAAATAGCTATATAATATTCCGATTTAAATCTTTGGTAAATCGATAGATATTCACAAACATTCATAATATTATTAGAGACACCACAGTTTTCCGCGGTTTGCGGGCGTTAGAGTGGGCGTGGCCGTATGAAACCTCGTGGCAAGTTGCAGTGGCATCCCTTAAATACGCATTTTTACTTTGTAGCTCTTAAATGATCCGAGATGTTTGCATTTTTGTTTTTTTTGGTTTTGTGGGAGTGGCTTGATCAGAAAAAAACAACTCGCATAAAAACCGACTTGTTTAATCCGAACTTTTTTTCAATTATAGTTACCGGTATGTAAGCTTCTCCAGAATATGCGAAAACCGTCTCTTGAGATTGGTGGGCGTAAGAGTGGGTATAGCCGGATAATGGTGCCACCATGAGATGCACTTGCATCCCAAGATTATCCATACTACATTTTCTAGCTTAAGCGATTTTAGTTTTTCGTGATTTGTGGGCTTGAGAGTGACCGTGGCAGTATGCTGTAATCAACTTGCGCTGCGTAGGGACCTCAAGAATCTTCGTGCCTAATCTCAACTTCCTATTTCTCATAGTTCCTGAGATCTCAGTAGACGGACAGACGGACAGACGGACATGGCTCAAACGTCCGTTGACGATTATTATTACTCCACTACTCCACACAATTATGCCTTTAAAAACGTCATCAACCTAATGCTTTGAAGCATCATCAAACCTTTGCACGGTAAAACCAAGAAGAAGCGCTAGAAGAAATCACGATTATCAGATGCCACTTTTGTATTAACCGATTTGAAAGCAACGCTATAGTCGAGTGCCGCGACTATAAGATACCCGTTACTGTTTTACACAATTCTGAAATTTTCATTTTTCTAGCGGAAATTACTTAGCGCCACCAATTCTCAGAGAAAGCAAGTTGAGTAACTGATAGTGACGTCGCTCCCAGTGGGAGGCCTTATAACCTATATTTCTGTGTAACTAGCGAAATAATCGATAGATATTCGTATATATATATTAGTCCGCGTGGCATGATCTGAGATCTGCAGTTCCTGTCCCAAACGTTGCGCAGCTTGCAAATTGTGCTCTCGTACAGACCAGGATCAATCGGTGTGTACAAGTGAAACGAAAGATCAAAGAGTACACCTTATTATATTCTGACTGGTTTCTATCTCAAGAAGTTATTGGCTTTGCCATAATAACTAAAACAGAAATCCTGAAAATGGGTTGGAATGCTGTCAACTAAGAACTAATAATAGAATAAAAAAGAGGAAACGCTATTGTCGAGTGCCGCGACTATTAGATACCCGTTACTGTTTTACACAATTTTAAAATATTCATTTTGCTATTGGAAATTCCCCAAGCGCCACCTATTGTCGGAGAAAGCATGTTAAGTAACTGATAGTCACGTCACTGCCCATTTGAGGCCCTATAACCTGTATTCCGATTTGAAAAATCTTATCATAGATATATAGATATTAACAGAAATATGGTAGATATATAGATATTAATAGAAATATGTTATACAAGGTCAAACGAAAACATACACTACAATATTATGGACGCCACACTTTTCCGCGGTTTGTGGGCATTAGAGTAGGTGTGGCCGGATAAAAACTCGTGGGAAGTTGCAGTGGCATATCTAAAATACATATTCCCAAGCCTAACTTTCTAGCTTTTTTAGTTCTTTAGATTTTTGCATTTTTGGTTTTTCGGGTTTTGTGGACGTTAGGGTGGGCGTGGCTAGATGGAAAACGTTCTATCTCTTATAGTTACCAAGATATCAGGTTTTCTTGAAAATGCGAAAACCGTTTTTTGAGCTTGGTGGGCGTATGGGTGGGTGTGGCCAGATAATAGTAGCACTAAAAGATGCGCTGGCATCTAAAGCTTATACATACTGAATTTAAACTTTCTAGCTGTAATAGTTTTCGATATTTCAGGATCGGACCGTCGCCGTATGCAGACGTGTATTTTTATTGCGCTCCGGGGGAAAAAAAAAAGTATTCAATAATATCCAAAAAAGTGCAGTGACTGGCTTCGTAAACCAAAACAACGCGAAAAGACGCTTTCAGCGATGAAAATCGCTAATGATTAATTAATTAATTAATATAAAACAAAACACTAATTCTAACAAACTCAACCTCGACTGCTATGAGTTTAAACGACGTTCGCACACAACGTCAACGTGAGCAAGACGAGAGACGGCTCTCAGTACAAAGAAACAACGCTTACTTCTCTTTCAAAGCAACCGAAAGTAATGCAAGCTCTTCCCAAACACGGTCAATTACCCCAAACTTGACCGAATTCTTAAACGTAGAGAGCGAGAGAGCGCGTTCTTGCTCCCCCTCGCTACCATCGATGTCTCTGCAGCCAAAGAGCGCACCAACTAGCACCGCAATTTCTTTGACAACGTCAACCGTAACAACAACAACAACCGCAACTGTAACGACAGCGCGATTAACGACGTCATCAGCTAGCAGCGCAAACTTTAATACTTCTGCCGCTGCGCTGCCCGAAAAAGAGAACAAAAACAAAGAAAATATTAAGCCGGCTGTGCAGACTGGTATGGATCGCTACATCCAAATCAAAATGAAGCTAAGCCCCCTGTACTCTCAACGCAAAATAACCCGTGGCAATGCTAACATAGCTGCAATAGAAACGCCCTCTAACTCAAACCGTTTTAAAATCTTGGCAGACTATGAGGATGATGCCGAATCTACTGAAGTCGAAAAAAGGAAGACTAAGCCCCCGCCAATTTACTTACGAGAAAAAAAGTTCCAACGTTCTTGTCAACAAAATTATAGAGCTTATTGGCAAGGACAATTTTCACATAATACCACTCGTAAAGGGCAACATCCAGGAAACAAAAGTTCAAACGAAATCTGAAGATAATTACAGAGTATTATCAAAATATCTCACCGACAAAAAAAAGAACTTTTATACTTATCAGCTAAAAAGCAGCAAGGGCCTGCAAGTCGTACTTAAGGGCATAGAGTCCGAAGTATCGCCTGCAGAGATAACAAAGGCGCTACAAGAAAGGGGTTTAACGCTAAGACAGTCTTCAATATCCTTAACAGGGATAGAAAGCCGCAGCCACACTTTAAGGTTGAGCTCGAACCAGAAATTAAGCCCCTAAAGAAATACGAAATGCACCCTATATACAATCTTCAGTTCCTGCTCACCGCAGAATTACGGTTGAGGAGCCGCACAAACGCAATGGCCCGGTATAATGTGAGAACTGCCAGGAATTTGGCCATACAAGGTCTTACTGTAAACTGCGCCTGGTGTGTGTTTGTGGTGAGCTTCATGACTCCGCACACTGCCCAGCGAGCAAAGACCACAACTCAAAAAAGTGCGGCAACTTCGGTAGAAATCACACTGCTAACTATAGAGGTTGCCCAGTTTATAAGGAGGTGAAAAGTCGAATCTACCAGAGGGGAATTACTGCCCGCACCCAAAATAAACAGTTGATAGCCTCCAGGTCAAACCATGAAGTCCTCTTCTCGACTGCAGCCAGATCGTCACTAGGACCCATTAACTCTGCCAAAAATATTACATACGCAAGTGCTTTTAAATCAGGACTTTCTACCCCAGCCTCAAAAAGCTCATTGCCGCAATCAGCATACCAAGAACCGAACACGGCTCAGCAGCATCAACCGCCAGAGCAGCCAAAAAGTAGCTTTGAAGCTATGATATGCAGTCTACAACAAAGCCTTACGGAGTTTATGTCGTTTATGCGTACAACAATGCAAGATCTGATGCGAAACCAAAATCTATTAATACAAATGCTGGTTTCACAAAAATCCAAATAATGACTTCCCTACGAATATCTACGTGGAACGCTAACGGCGTTTCGCAGCATAAGCTCGAGTTAGCGCAATTCCTACTAGGCAATCAAATCGACGTAATGCTGCTTTCAGAAACACATCTTACAAACAGATACAATTTTCAACTACGAGGATATTCATTCTATGGAACAAACCATCCAGATGGTAAAGCACACGGCGGGACTGGAATTTTAATCAGGAGCCGTATTAAGCACCATTATCATACGAAATTTGCTAAAAACTACCTACAGGCCACACCCATAAATATACACCTAAATACTGGAAAGAAATTAACGCTAGCCGCCGGATACTGCCCCCCACGCTTCACAATAGCCGAATATGAGTTTATGCAATTTTTCAACTCACTCGGAGACCACTTCAAAGCAGCAGGAGACTACAATGCCAAGCACACACACTGGGGATCTCGTATCGTTACTCCAAAAGGAAAGCAGCTCTATAATTCAATTATCAAAGCCAAGAACAAGCTCGACTATGTTTCTTCTGGCACACCAACATACTGGCCGGCAGACCCAAAGAAACTTCCGGATTTAATAGACTTTGCGATTACCAAAAACATTCGTAAAAACATGATAAGCGCCGAATGCCTCTCGGATCTTTCATCTGATCACTCTCCTGTCCTTTTTACTCTACTCCGACATCCAGGAACATGGGATCAACTGACCTCACATAAAACCAATTGGGTTAAGTACAGGAAGTATATTAGCTCACACATTGAGCTAAGTCCTCACCTCAGCGATGAAGCCAACGTAGACAGTTTTGTTAATATACTGGAATCTGTACTCGTCTCTGCAGCTAGAGTTTCAACACCTCACACTATAAACACACAATGCAATCAAAAGAAGTCAAATCTACAAATCGAACAGCTCGTCCTCGAAAAGCGACGCTTAAGTCGAGCATGGCAATTTCACAGATCGCCATCTGCTAAGTAAAGCTTAAAACATGCCTCACGTCAACTTGCTCAAGCTCTACATCAAGAAGAAACATATGCCCACCGCCGCTACATTGAGCAATTGTCAACTAATAGTACAAAACACTCACTATGGAGAGCTCACCCAACTCTGAACTCACCGAAAGAAACCGTGATGCCTATTAGAAATTCCACGGGCGGCTGGGCGCGCAGTGACGCAGACCGAGCCAGTACGTTTGCCAACCACCTTAAAAATGTCTTCCAACCAAATCCTGCCACTAATGCGTTTACTTTGCCGACTCTATCATATGAGCCCCAGCCTCAACATGAGCCAATTGAGTTTCGCCCAAACGAAATCGTAAACATCATCAAAAGACAACTGAATCCGAAAAAATCCCCAGGCTGCGACCTCATAGCTCCCAAAATGATCATTGAGCTCCCATACTGCGCCGTTTGCACTCTCACACAGCTGTTTAATGCCATTGCAAAACTTGGCCACTTTCCAGTGAGATGGAAAAAGTCAATTATAAGAATCATAGCAAAGCCGGGGAAAGACCACACTATCCCCACGTCATATAGACCTATAAGCCTATTCTCTTGCCTATCTAAACTCTTTGAAAAATGCCTAATGACTCGGATAAACACATACCTAAGAATCCAGGAAGGAATCCCGTCACACCAATTTGGGTTTCGCGAAAAGCATGGAACAATTGAGCAGGTCAACCGGATAACATCAGAAATTCGAAACGCTTTCGAAAAACGAGAGTACTGTACTGCCATATTTTTAGATGTCTCTCAAGCATTTGATAGAGTCTGGCTAGAAGGTCTAATGTACAAGATCAAAACAATGCTCCCCTACAGCACCCACAAGATTTTAGAGTCTTACCTTCACGACAGAAAATTTGTTGTGAGGTGCAACACTGCTATATCTGATGATTACACTCTTTTAGATGGAGTTCCTCAAGGTAGCGTGCTAGGGCCAACACTATATGTCCTCTACACAGCAGACATCCCGTCTAACAACATCTACGTTGGCCGATGACACAGCTATTCTTAGCCGTTCTAAATGCCCGATTCAAGCAACTGCACAGCTAGCTATGGTCGATGTTGAAAAATGGCTATCAGATTGGCGAATTAAAGTGAAAGAACTAAAAAGCAAACACGATACGTTCACACTGAACAGGCAAAACTGCCTGCCGATTACGTTAAACAACACTCTCCTCCCACAAGCAAACGAAGTAACTTACCTAGGAGTACATCTCGACAGAAGACGCACATGGCGCCGGCCCATTGAAGCCAAAAGAACACACCTAAAGCCAGCAGCCTTCATTGGCTTATCAACGCCCGGTCACCTCTTAGCTTCACCAAGCTATCGGTGCACCCCAACCACCTGGCGAGAGGTCTTACAAGGTATAGCAACCAATCACGCCTTCGTCGCAATGACCTACCTACCCAGCGACCGACCTGAGGGACGCGCAACCAGAATGCAGTCTTAGTATACTGTTAGTTAAATTTTAATGTTAAGATTCGTCAACTTATTGTTAGACTCAAAATTAAGAGTAGATTCAATAAATAAAAGCAAAGCTATAAAAACAAAAAAAAAATATTACAGCGATTTTAGTTTTTCGTTATTTGTGGGCGTTAGAGTGGGCGTGGCAGGATGCGGAAATAAACTTGCGCTCTCCCGGGATCTCAAGAATCTTCATGCTTAATCTTTGTATCTGTTATAGTTCCTGAGATCTATGCTTTCATACGGACGGACGGACGGTCAGACGAACATGGCTCAATCGACTTCGCTATTGATTATGATCAAGAATTTATATACTTTATAGGGTCGGAAACGATTCTAATATACCCTTTTCCCCTACGAGTAAGCCTGGAATCTACTATATGTTTTTTATTTTTATAAAAATAATCCTACCTCCATCCAACAACATTTCTTTATAAAATAATCTAATATTTCTTAACATTTTTTGTTTAGTTAAGATTAAAAGTAAATGGATTAAGAGAAAATAATCAAATAAATTCATATGCAGAACGTGCGGATTCTGATAATAAAGATTTGGATACACACCCGGTAATCAAACTTACATCTGAACTAATTATATTATTTACATTCAGATTAAATCGACTATCAAGAAACTACAGGTTTGTACATAAAATGCTCTCCGCTGAAAAAAAAAATTTGCAGGAAATAAGCGTTCTGAATCGCCTTGGATTATCAAATACTACAGCAATGTTTAAGTTTTTAAACCAGTCTTTAAATAGGTAAGAATATAAAATTTGATATACCATATTAAATTATGATTTAAAAATATTAAAAAAATAAGTAGGCCAATAAGAGAGTATGGAACTAATGTAGCCCCACAAGGTGATGATTTTACTACTCTTGTTCATAACGATTTTGTACAAATGTTAGTTGCTTTATGGTATTCATTTATTGCCAATACAGAAGCAATTTGTTATTTGGCAGTATTTATGAATCAAGCGGCTAATTCATCATTGATTTCATTGCCAATGCCTTTTTTAGTTCTTTGCTGGGGTGCATTAACATTGCCCAGACCAACGAAAACTTTTTGGGTTACAATAATTACATATACTTTGGCAATGATATTTTTAAAATCTATTATGCACCAAAGAATATTACTTGACCAGCAGTTCGTAAAAAGGTCAGATATATTAGGTTTTGAACTACTTATGAAACATGGTAAAGCCGTTTACGATCTTCTTCTTCTTGTTATTTTATTTTGGCACCGATATATGCTCAAAAAACAAGGCATTTGGACAATTCAACGCACAAACTCGGAGCTATTATTACTGGAAAAAAAATGCAAGTTTTTTATTTACAAAATTTCGTTTTAAAATATTAAATTTTTTACTATTTCAGCCAGTAATTTTAAAGCCAATTATAGTAAGAAAAGTCCAGATGACTTACGTGATCTCTTAAGGTAAGCTATTCAAATTATATATACATAATTTAGTCCGCTGAAGATAAATGTTTATAGCCGTTATTAGTACAGTAAGAGGCTATATTAGATATGTTGAAAAGTATGTAACAGGTAGAAGGAAGTGTTTCCGACCTCATAAAGAATATGTATTCTTGATCAGGATCAAAAGCCAAGTCGATTTAGTAATTTTCGACTGTCCGTCCATCTGTCCGTCCATATGAACGCTAAGAGGAACTATAAGAGATACAAAGTTGGGATTAAGCATTCAGATTTCAGCATTCTGCTAAGCCAACTCTCCAACCATTCACGACTAAACTAAACTAAAATCGCTGAGATCTTAGTAACTATAAGATCTAGAAAGTTGGGGTTAAGCATGAATAATCTTAAAATAGCAACCAGAGAACGGCAAGGGTACACCCAGACAATGAGTGCAAATTAGTATTAGTCCCCTGGCAGCAATCGATGTGTCGTCAGCGGGAGGGGGTGTGCCAGGCTGGTAGGCCTAGTGTTCTTCCATCCTTCGTTAGGAGTTGTGTAGCGCGCCAGGCAGGTACGCCTAGCGGTCTTCCTTCACTTGCTGAGAGTTATGTAGGGGGGAACTACCTCCGTTATCGTTGGCCCTTAAGGCACAACAACCAATAATAACAAAAGTAATTTAATATATGACGGCGGTGCCGGAATTCAAACTCAAGAGCGATGGCTCTGTCTTTATTGAGATTTTAAAATGAACTGAACTTAAAGCTAACATAAAAAGAGACTCATAGCGGCCACTCCAATGGGTAGTGCTTGCCGGCTATGCACGGGCTTCCGGCCAGACGCTGTGTCAGCAATTTGGCCGGAGCGAACTTTTGGACGACCGGTCATTGCCGTCGCCCGGTTGACTTAGTTAACTACTCCCCCCTCAGGATTAAGGCCGCCCTCGGCCGACCCTATTTGGGCGATCATATCTGCTATTTGGGCCGTAGCTCTCCTGGCCTGGATGACTCGCCGATAGGTGAAACCGACGCAGATCAACGCGCAGCATATTGCTCCTGCTACCAGTTATATCTGATGTAAATGATAGTTGTTGATATTCTCCCCGACTCTCCTGATGTGTTCCAGATTACGCTCACTCAAGCGGTGAAGGTACGGAAGACTGAGAATGTTGTGTTTCATAGTAATGTAGCTGGCTACTCCTGGGACCCTCTTCTGGGCTCTGTCATTGTTGACATATCGGGTTTTATTAACCATGGCACTCTCAGTAAAGGTAATGAGATGCGTGCCTCGTACGTGGATGTAAGTGACATTATCCACACTCACACGTGCCGGACGATCGTTTACAATTATGATGCCTTCATCTACGTGAGTAACTGGGTGTAGATCGCTGTGCTGGATGTCATAGTGCGCTATGCCTCCAGCGTGGAGCTCTTGTGCGCACGACCTTCTTAACGCCAGCTGGCAAAATGTGGCTCCAGGTGTTGTGGAGCAATTGTTGACCGTGTGAATTGCTCCATTGCAATCAGCTATTATTTGTCCTCCAGCCTGAGCATCGTGTCATGATGGGACACGGGAAAAACAGTGATTTTAATACACGATGATTTGATTATTGGAAATTTAATGACAAAATACAAAAGGTTAGCGGACTGTAATATTTTAACGGAAGCAACGGACAATAAGTCTTTGATGGAGGTATCTGTGGGCTCTTCTATCCATATGTCTTCTAGGTCTGCATGGTCTAGTATAGTAGGGCTCACAATGTTGGCCTTAGCTAGAGCTATCGCTAGTAATAAGTTCTGCAGCTCCATACTAATCATTCTATTTCGGGATAATAACATCTCATAAAGATGCCCCGTGTCGACTTGGGTTCCCTTGGCTGACCTCAGAAGTTGGTTGACGGTTGTAGTAATACTATTGATTTGGTCTTGTGCTTTACTATTGATATTTATCTGCCTATTGTTTGCATTTATTAATTGAAATTCATTGAGTTTAATTTTTTCAAAATCCTCTGCGTCTGGCATTCCTACCACTACCTTTAACACAGCTCCTAGGAAATCCAAACTCCTAGCTACTCTGTGGTGGATGCTCAACGAGTCGAGCAGGTCACGCAGATGAGCGACATCGACACTCAAAAGTTTCTGCATGTGGGACTGGGGAAACATGCTGGTCATGCCATCCGTTTCTTCCACCACGCGCCTATATTCTGAGAGGTTCGCCGAGTGTGTCACGAACGCGAATTCCTCCCAAACTAAAATTCTACCATCAATGATGGGAATATATTTGGCCTGCGAGTAGTCCGAGACATGCCCCGATGTTATGGTAAGCAGGACTAACAGGGATACGAGTGCGAACCTGTAATATTGGATGTATTGTAGTGTTTGTTTAAAATATTGTAGCCCTCCACCAAAGCATAAAGAATAAAACACAATTATAACAAAAAATTATACCAAGTGGACAGGGGTGAGAAAATATGGAAAAAACTTATGCCAAGTGGCTAGGGATGAAAAAATATGGAAAAAAAACTTATGCCAAGTGGCTAGGTGTAAACATTAGAAAAAATGAATTATTATCTAAGGTTGTCCTTGTGGACCACCCTCCCCTTAATGAGGACCGTATTCCCCAGGTCCGCTTCAACAGCTTTTTCCTCACACAGTGGTGTGAGTTTATTGCCAAGCCTTCGGTTTGACTTAACCAAAACTTTCTCGCCGACTTCGAATGTTCTGCATTGTCAGGAGGCATTTTCCCTGGCCCTGAGCGCATTTTGTGCCCTAACGATCTTTTTCTGGACGTCCGTCTGTGGGTCGTCTGGGTGCTTTTGCACGATGTCGACCGGCCGTTTGTCAACGACAGAATGAATTGATTTATTATATTTGGCGGTTGCGAATAAAATAATTTCCACAGCATCGGTTATCCCTTTGTCGATTTTCAGGCAACGAGCAAGCTTCAAGAGGGTGCTGTGAAAGCCCTCTACCTGCCCGTTTGAGACGCTATGGCGTGGTGGGGCATTTGCAATGCTAACACCAAAATGATTGTCAAGCATGGCTGAGATAGCGTGCGAATTTAACGAAGGTTCATTATCGCAATAGACTACTCTAGTCCTAGGGAAAAAGTTCATGATTTGGAGTATGGCCGGTTTAAGATCCTCGATTGTCCTAGAGTGGACATGTTGCCCAACTGCAAACTTCGAAAACTTGTCTATGCAAGTGAGGAAGTATTTCATGTCTGTGGAAAAGATGTCGATATGTAGCAATTCTCCCACATGAGAGGGGTTCGGAGTCTCGCCTAGCTCATGCTTCTTTGGGTGCCTATCGTACTTGGCTTTCGCACATGTTTTGCAGTTAGCTACAATTTCAGTTGCTAGCTTGGCCATCTTTGGAAAGTAGTACTCGGAGAGTATCTGCTTAACATTTTCCTGGGCCGATCTGTGGGCCCTGTTGTGCTCGACGGTGAGGATTTCCCGTCTCTCAGGAACTGCAAAAATATCCGTTACGCGGTTTTTGCAATGCCAAAATTTGGTGGCTGGAAACTGCCGAACCAACTCGTCCTGTATCATTGCCAGCGTACATGAAAGAAAGGAAGGAAATCCCAATAATGGCCCCTTAAAAAAGGCCAAATATTTTTCTTCCTTCCTTTCATGTACGTTTTTTTGGATTTTTTAAGACTTTGTCATTGAATATGATTATGATTAATCATGATTTAATGATTATTAACTCTTATTTTTTAATATTAGTTACTGAAGACGGCAATAATTTGTATTACTAGAAATATACTTTTCTAAGATTAAATTATTGGGATTTCCTTCCTTATTATTCGGTCAACCCTCAATGACCTGCTCATGCAATACAGCTGAAGACACCCGAAACACTCAGATCAGTCGAAGACACCCGAAACACCCGACTCATTTCAAGACACTCGAATCATTTCAAGACACCCGACTTATTTCAAGACACTCGACTCATTTTCAAGACACCCGACTCACTTTTCCCAAAAACATGGGTGTCTCAGACATTCGCTTCATTTGCTATGAGTGTGTCGGGTGTCTGTGCATTAGGATCATGTGCATAGAATTGAGCTGGTGTCAAAAACGCAAACACCCAAAACGCACAGAGCGATCTGTGCACTCCGGGTGTGTGATCTTTTCTTGCTGTTCATGAGTGCGACACACACTCGAAATGTATGAGTGTGATTCGAGTGCCGAAAAAAGACACCCTTGACGTTCTCTGATAGCAACGCATCGAACTACGATCCGGTGACGTCCACTCTTATGCCCACCAAGCGCTAAAACGCTTTTTGTAGAAAGGCTGAGTTATCGCAACTATAAAATTTTTTGTAGTTTCCAAGATCAGAATTTTAATTTTTTCGTGATTTGTGGGCTTTATAGTGGTCGTGGCAAGATGCTGAAAAAACTTGCGCTGTGCAGGCATCTAATCAAAACTTTGTATGTCTTATAGTTCCTGTGAGACAGTATCAAGAAGGTATTTTTAAGGTATTATTTCTGGAATATGGAGGCACCTGCAATTTTATTGTTGTGATCGTCATTGCGATCCTAGTTGTGATAGTTATTTTGTGGAAAGGGATTCTTTAAGGAAGATACTAACATAAACTTGAGCTTCGCAGGCATCGCCAAAATATTCATGCTTAATCCAAACTTTGCATTTCTTTGACTTCGGAGTTCATGCAGACAGACGGACGGACAGATATGTCTTAATCGACTTGCCTATTGACCGTAAATGTATATACTTTATAGGATAAAATTGTGTCGCTGCGAAACGACGAAATTCCTTAATCGGCGCTTTGGCCGGATGCTTAGTGGGCATTCTGTTGTTTGTCCAGGTTGAACGATCTATATAAGGTTTTTGGATTTTTTATATTTATTAAAGTTTGTGGAAACTGAACTCCGTAGACTTAATAAAAAATCAAGTTTATAGATAGATGGATATTAATTAATTGTCAGATGTATATAATTAAGAATTGTCAGATATATGTAAATACTAAAGTCCAAAAACAAATTAGCCAACTAATCTCTATGCAGCCACAAAATACTAGCTTACATAGCTTTCGGTAGCCTAAACAATCGAAACCAGAAAGCCTTTAAAAGAGTTCTACCGCAAGTTTATATAGAAGAGTTGCACATCTTTAGTCGATGTGAATTTGAGAATCAAGCGCATCGTGATTGATATTCTTAAAGAAGACAAAATAAACCAACAAACAAAAAGTGTGCACTTATTTTATTTCCTACATAAAAATAAATTTTTCTGATAAAATTAACCGATAGTAAGTTTTGTGTAGAGTGAGGACACTTAGTTTTATTTGTAATTCTTTATTTGATTGCTGGAGCAGCCATAATGCAGCTTCCAACATCCAGTTGTTTCTCACTCTTATATTTTCCTTAGGTTCTAAGTAAGCCCTCGTAGCTGCGCTGTCCACAGTTGGACGGCAGCGAGACGGTTATGCCGGCCAAGCGCCCCCTTCCCTTCACCGCCTCTCGACCCGGATACCAGACACCGCGACTTCCCTCATCACCCCACTCAGCCAACCCGACGACCAGCAGAGACACAGCAGCGGTAGTGCAAACACCAAACGTCAGCGGCGTCAGAGCGACAGCGCAGCGACAGAACGTCAACGGCAGAATTGCACCGGCAGAATTGCAACGGCAGTAGCGTGAGAATGGAAGAGCACTGACCGCCCGCTAGCTGCCTCAGCAATACATGCCGCTACCCCTTCCCATCGCCGCGGCCAACCCAAAATGCAGAGCTAGCACCTGGAGGTTAGCAACACGTTGGCCCAAATATCCAGAACCGCTGCTATCAGCAGCGCGACAATGGAAGAGCACTGACCGATCGCTAGCTGTCTCAGCCATAGCTTCCCCTACCCCTGCACACGGACGGAAATGCAACACCAGCACCTGGAGCATAGCAACACTTTGGCCCAAAACCCCCAAAACCGCTGCTGTCAGCATCGGACTGCTGCAACCGCTCTGCCAGCGTTATGCAGCCAACAAGCCAGCCAAACTTATGATTTAGAATTACTTCGATTTGTACCCCCAAAGCCAGCAGACCATTATCATTTGCAAATAAAACCATTGTAACGTATAAAAACGATTACTGTTTTATTTTAAAGTAGCATCGTAGAAAATTAAGATTGAGCTGTGAAGGAGAAGGACGAAGGGACTTGTAATTGGAACCGCGAGGATGCAGATAACATTAACTAGGTAATATCCTTACAAAACACTAAGTAGTATAAAACAAAAGAAGCGATAGTACACTGCGGCGATAAGTCCACACCATTGGGTAGCTTATTCGAGAGTGTAAGAATTGCAATTTTAATTAAATAAACACAGATATCCGCTGCGGCAATTAATTTGCGAACGGCAAAAATTATAAACCAATTTTGAAATAAAAAAAAAGAAGAGAATTTTTTTCCAATTATAAAAAATGTGTCGTGTAAGTGGCAATCTGCTGGAAAGGCTAACGGATGAGGAATGCATTTAGAAAAAGCTGCCCAGTGGATTGTGTGGCAACCGTACCTTAGTAGGCACAATGCCAAAACGGATAAATACGGACCACCGCCGATAAACACAATTACACAGAAATAAGAAAATAAAGTACCAAAAACAAAACACGAATTTTATTAAAAATCGCACATTGCTCAAACTAAAATTACAATTTTGTTTTTTTTCGAACAAAAAAGAAAATCACATACTAATTATAATCTAATTTCAGAATAATAATCCTGTAAGAGAGAAAACAGAAGACCTTAAAAAATTGAAACACTTAAAAATTACAACCACAAAAACAAGAAAAAGGAGGAAAATACTGAGGGTTAGTGAAACGATTCTTTATACGCACGTCTGTTAAAACTAATAAAAAAATATAAATAAAGTAGAAATTAATTAACAAAAACGCGGAAAACTGTTGCTAAATTCCCTGCTTCGACCCACAATTAATTAAAGAGGAAAAAAAAAAAAAGAAGTTTTTAACCGCCTTGATGCTACCATTTCGGCCTTAACCACTCAGATGGTGGGCATGAAGGAAGAGGTTAGGAAAATAGGAAATAGGGTGAACGTTTTAGAGACTGACTTCGAGCGACGCAACCCGGTGCCAGAGATACCGCTACCACTAATGCGTCCGCGTACGGAGTACGAACTCAAGGAGTCTTTGGCCGTACCGGATTGCGTAAGGGAGCTTGTGACTTTCGAGGGAGATTCCGAGAAATACAACTCTTGGATTAATAGGGCTCAATCCATTGTTAACGATTTCGAGGTCGTACGGGAGAAACCCCTATATAGTTCAGTCCTTATTCAGATTAGGCAAAAAACTAGGGGCAACGCTGACATGGCACTCAATGCCTATAACGTGCGGGAAGACGATTGGGCAGAGGTCAATCGGGTATTGGCATTACACTTTGCCGATAAACGAGATGTTGGTACGCTTGAGTACGAACTAGCTCAAATGACCCAGGGAAGCCAAAAACTGGACGATTTCAACCTTAAGATCAATAATCATGTCTCGCTCATAATGAATAAAATTAAGAGCATGAATTATTCTACAGAGATAACCGATGCTTTTCTTGCCGGTCAAAGGGACAAAGCCCTTAATGCTTTTATAAGGGGAGTAAACGGCGACGCTTCTAGGCTACTGATAATCCGTAAGCCTGCGAACGTCCACGAGGCATACTCTATTTGCCTAGAATTACAAAAAATGGAACCGAGGAACCCTGCACCAAGGGCGCCTTTTTTTTAGACAGACCTTTAGCCAAAGTCACCAAAATTATAGACCTATCGCACCAAGGTTCCCCCAGACGAATCAGTTTAACAATAACCATTTAAATCATAGGGTACAGATTAATTCGGGACACAACTTTGCTCCCAGCGGAAGCCCGCAGAGCCCCCCAAGATTCCAGAGAGCTAGAGCAATCAAAAATGAGTCAAATCATTCAGGCCAAAGTTACAGATCAAATTTTACCTAGCGTCAAGGAGAGGCCGGTGGCATCAAACGAAGCCCGAGCGCTAATTCCAATTTAAACCCCTTCCGTAAAGTCCAAAGGCTGTACCATATCCAGTCCACTCCATCATCAGACCCCGTTCCCAACGAGTGTTATCAACAACATTCTGGTAATGAGGGGGAGGAGATGGAACACACATCGCAAGGGGTAGAACATTGCTCTCCCTTGAAGGAGATACAGTGTATTGGCGATGGTGAACAAAATTTTATGACCGACACCTCTCTAGTATACCATACATAGAGTATGGGACCAAAACAGGGGGAAAACTACAATTTCTAATAGACACCGGCGCTAACAATAATTTTATAAGCCCCAAGAACTCCGCCGGCTCTATAGCATTACCCACACCGTTTGTCGTCCAGTCCGCAGGGGGTAATGTTAAAATACCGCATTGTATCACTGGACAATTTTTTAAGCCGATTGGGAACAATACCGTTCTCACCTTTTTTGTCCTTCCCGGACTAACATCATTTGACGGCATCATAGGAGACGACACCCTAAGAACTTTAAAGGCCCTGATCGACAGGAAAAATTACCTCCTGACAATATCACCCGATATCAAGATTCCCCTTCTTGCTAAAAAATCCTTAAATGTACACCTACTGTTAGACAAAAAGCACCCTGAGTCTGCAAGGGAAGCTTTAAACGCTCTTATTAGCGAGTATTTCAAAATCTTCGAGCCACTCTCACAAGGAGAGGCCGTAGACACAAGCGTTAGGGCTGAGATTCGCACAAGTACCTCAGACCCTATATATACAAAGAGCTATCCCTACCCTACCAACATGAGAGGGGAAGTGGATAGACAGATAGAAGAACTCTTGCGAAATGGGATCATCAAACCATCTAAAAGTCCCTATAACTTCCGGTCTGGGTAGTACCAAAGAAACCCAAACCGAACGGAGAAAAACAATACCGCATGGTTATCGATTTCAAACGCTTAAACGCTGTCACGATTGCAGACACTTATCCTATACCGGACATAAACTCCATTTTGGCAAGCCTAGGGAAAGCCAAATATTTCACTACTCTCGATTTAACCTCGGGATTCCATCAGATTTATATGTTGGAGTCTGATACCCCAAAAACAGCATTCTCTACAATGAATGGGAAGTACGAATTTCTTCGCCCTCCTTTTGGTCTAAAAAAAGCCCCAACGGTGTTTCAAAAAATGATCGATGATGTGTTACGGGAACATATCGGCAAAATTTGCTACGTGTACATAGACGACATAATAGTCTTATAATAGTGATAGCCACTGGCAAAACCTTCGCGCTGTCTTCAAGAACCTGGAGAAAGCCAGATTGCAGGTCAACTTAGAAAAAACCAATTTCCTATCAACTCACGTTGAATTCTTAGGATATGTAGTAACTGCTGATGGTATCAAAGCAGACGAGAAAAAGGTAGAGGGTGTCACAAAAATGAAACCACCTACCAATGTAAAGGAATTAAAGAGTTTCCTCGGGATGACATCTTACTATACGAAATTTATTAAGGATTATGCAAAGGTCGCGAAACCACTAACTAATTTGACTCGGGGAGAGTTCGCTAGGATTAAGTCGTCACAGTCGAAAAAAGTTCCCATTGAACTCGACGAGGCCGCGATGAAAGCCTTCAATGATTTAAAATCTATCCTTTCATCCTCAGACGTTTTAACATTTCCAAATTTTTCTAAACCCTTTCACTTAACCACTGACGCGTCGAGTTATGCTATCGGGGCAGTCCTTTCTCAAGTAGACGCTGGCAAGGATAGGCCAATACCGTATATCTCTCGGTCCTTGACTTAGACGGAAGAAAACTATGCCACCAATGAAAAGGAAATGCTCGCCAAAGTGTGGGCCTTAGATAATCTTCGGTCTTATTTGTATGGTACCGGGACCATCAAGATTTATACCGATCACCAGCCTTTAACATTTGCCCTAGGCAATAGAAATTTTAACGCCAAGTTAAAACGTTGGAAGTCCCGTATTGAGGAATACAATTGCGAACTAATATACAAGCCAGGGAAGTCGAATATAGTGGCCGATGTACTTTCAAGTTTACAACGTACGTTAACCATCTGGGCTTTGGCACCGATACCGCCTCCGAATCAGATTCTATAGCTACAATTCAAAGCGCTCTTCAAGACGCATCTAATTTAATCCCCCACGTTGAAATACCGATTAACGCCTACCGAAATCAACTGATTTTTCATCCAGGCCTATCCGATTACTCATGTGAACACCCACATGCCGGATACGTGCGCCACTCAATTCCATTTAATGACCTTACCTCTTCTAAGCTTCTAGACTCACTTAAAAAGTACTTAAAACCTTCAGTAATCAATGGGATTAAAATACCGGACGATTACCTACAACTCCTTCAAACCTGTTGCTTTCAGAGTTTTAAATTGTTTAAAATCCGCATAACACGGCGCTTAGTTCAGGATATTACGGACGAAGAGCAAATTTGCGAAGTCATCGAAAAAGAACATCGCAGAGCGCATAGGAACCCAAAAGAGATCCGCATTCAGATCGTAGAGAAGTACTATTTCCCACGGATGGCTAACATTATTCGCACGCAATTGTCAACCTGTGTCACTTGTAAATTGCACAAGTATGACAGGCACCCAAATAAACCACCACTACAACCAACTCCTATCCCTAATTACCCATGTGAAATACTTCATATCGACGTTTTCACATTGGAGAAAAAAGTATATCTCAGTTGCATCCATAAATTCTCTAAATTTGCTAAACTTTTCCCCTTACAATCGAAATCAGCAATCCATTTTCGGGAAACACTATTGGATGCACTCCATTACTAGCGCCTAGAATGATAGTTACTGATAACGAAAGAGGCCTTCTATGCCCAACTGTCCTAAACTACCTTCGAACTTTGGAAATTGAGCTCTACCATACCCCAACCCAACTCAGAAAAGCGAAGTAAACGGTCAGGTAGAAAGATCCACCTTCATGGAAATATATCGATGCTTAAAAGGAGAATATGCCACCTTTAAACCAAACGAGCTTATCTCAATTGTTGTAGACAGATACAATAACTCTGTCTACTCGGTGACAAATAAAAAACCCGTTGACATTTTTTTCAACCGAACTTCTAGAATAAACTACCAGGGGCTATCTAATTTTAAACAGCAAACTCTTGAGGACATTCGAGGCCTCATTGAGCACAAACAAAACTTAACCAATAATGGGCGCAATAAAAATAGAGGCGACCCAATTTCCTATGAACAAGGTGACACCGTTTATGTCGCCAATAAACAGATTAAAACCAAAAAAAACAGCGATTTAAGGCGGAGGAGGTTGAAGATGACCGAAAGGGCACTATCAAAACAAGGTCGGGAAAAATCAATCATAAATCCCATCTAAGGAATTAATATTTTGTTGATCAACAGTGTAGTTCATATTTTTTCTCGACAGGGAAGACTGGCAACAGTGTATCATAACTCCTCAAAACATTGAAAAGTGCGTACAAAAGTGCGTACTGAACGTTTCACTGACTCATAACCTCCTTCAAACACAAACAAACAAATAAACATTAGTAATAAACAGAAAAACCTCAATAATTCAATTCTTAGTTTAAGTTAAGGAAAATCAAAAAACCTCGCATAACAGGGGAACAATTAATTAAAACGATATTGAACCACATCAAATAAAATTTTTTAGTAATAAGAACATACGAATAATACAAGAAAATACCAAGAACACGAACACAAACATTAGGCTTAAGACAAAGAAACTATTTTATTATAAGAATCTACATTTCATGTGCACGTAATCCCCTGCCGACGTTACAAGTGCGTCCACAATCTACATGGCGACAACCCTCCACATTTTCAAATATGATGCACCGGTTGTCCCCTTGCAACAAGGTACCGTCTGGAGGACCAATGGCGTTTTCAAACTGGCTCACGTCATCAACCTAGGCCACATGCAGCAACTCATCGACCAGGTGGCAAACGAGGCTATGGTGGTAACCGACCAACGTATCAACGCACTAGTTGGCCACTATCTGCAACACGCTTCAGAAGGAATATCGCGCATGGTTGGCGCACCAACACGAAGACAACGCTCAATCGACTGACTAGGATCAGCCTGGAAGTGGGTCGCGGGATCACCGGACAAATCGGATTGGAATGCCATCTTGAAAGAGGAGGACAGCTTGGCAAGAAACAACAATCAGCAGATTCGCAACAACACTAAGTTGTTCGACACAACACACGAGTCGCTCCAGAAGTTGAACGACGTTATCGGGAGAGTCAACGCAATAGATGGCGATTTCCACGGGACGACGGCATAAGCCGTCACGTGACGACCATAAAGCAATTATAATAGCGGACCAGGTCAATAAAATACTGAGGGCCTGCCAACTTGGAAAAACTGGAGTGGTCAACACGAACCTCCTGGACCACGACGAGGTCGACACAATACTGGCGGAGGTGGACAGCCTCCCTTATCAAAACGTTGTCGAGGCCGTCGAATTCTCTAAGCCAACAATCCTGACAAACGGGACTGCTCTTTTGTACATCTTGGCTATGCCCAAGGTAGTGGATAGGAGGTACAGACTAATGAGGATCTACCCAACGAAATCCGATGGGAAACAAGTTGTTCTGAAATACAACACATTGGCGATGGACAGCCTGGAAACATACGCCCTCCTCGGAAAATGTATATCCATCGGCAACACAACGGTCTGCCGAGACAAGGACTAGTTGAAATTGGAGGAGGACGGTTGCATACCCAGACCCAGTTAAAAGGTGGTCAGGCCGAATGCGACTATCTGATGATCAACCAGGAAAAGGTAGACCTAATCGATGACGGCACACTCTTCCTAACCAACTTCAATGGAACGATATCCACACCAGCCAAAAAGTGCAAATTAGAGGGATCGTACGTCATACAATTTGACAACGAAACAATCTCAATCGGCGACCGGAACTACAGCAGCTACTCATCAACACACCTTATGGCAATGCCCGCCGTGCTAGCCCAGGTAAAAACAACGGGTTACGAGCTCTCGCTGAAATATGTCCACGAATTCAGCATGGAAAACCTAAAGAAGTTATCTGTGATGTCAGATGAGATTTGGATATCCTTTTCAGTGGAGATAGTCTTAGCCCTCTCCATTATGACAACGGTATTCATCGTTTGGAAGAAGATAACGTCGACCAAAGGAATCCCTAAACTGCGGGAAACGCCTGCAAACCTGGAAGCGCAGGATACTCTGGAACCCGCAACCAAAGCCTAATAATCTGTGGGACACAGATCTTGTGGTGGGGAGGAGTTAACACCGGCCAAGCGCCCCCTTCCATTCACCAACTCTCGACCCGGATACCAGACACCGCGACTTCCCTCATCACCCCACTCAGCCAACCCGACGACCAGCAGAGACACAGCAGCGGTAGTGCAAACACCAAACGTCAGCGGCGTCAGAGCGACAGCGCAGCGACAGAACGTCAACGGCAGAATTGCAACGGCAGTAGCGTGAGAATGGAAGAGCCCTGACCGCCCGCTAGCTGCCTCAGCAATACCTGCCGCTACCCATTCCCATCGCCGCGGCCAACCCAAAATGCAGAGCTAGCACCTGGAGGTTAGCAACACGTAGGCCCAAATATCCAGAACCGCTGCTATCAGCAGCGCGACAATGGAAGAGCAGTGACCGATCGCTAGCTGTCTCAGCCATAGCTTCCCCTACCCCTGCACACGGACGGAAATGCAACACCAGCACCTGAAGCATAGCAACACTTTGGCCCAAAACCCCCAAAACCGCTGCTGTCAGCATCGGACTGCTGCAACCGCTCTGCCAGCGTTATGCAGCCAACAAGCCAGCCAAACTTATGATTTAGAATTACTTCGATTTGTACCCCCAAAGCCAGCAGACCATTATCATTTGCAAATAAAACCATTGTAACGTATAAAAACGATTACTGTTTTATTTTAAAGTAGCATCGTAGAAAATTAAGATTGAGCTGTGAAGGAGAAGGACGAAGGGACTTGTAATTGTAAATGCTGACACTTGCACTTTCTGTGAACGCGCCGATCGACTCATGTTTCAGCCAATTAGGTTTTTGACCCGGCCTTTGCTTATGTAAACACTGCAACAAAGTGTTACAGTGTGTTTGTTTCAAGTACTCTTGGTACAGTAGATATTCAATATATGAAAACAAACGTAATTTCATGTAGTTATTTTTGTTCTTATTATCTATAAAATTAAAAATTAATATTTTTTGAGTTTTTTTCTAGTTTTTTTTTAGTGTGAGGTTTAACTTAATAACAATCAAGAAAATGAAATTTATCAAAAGTATTTATATATCAAAGATATTTATATATTTATGTTATTATTTATGTATGGCCATACTAAATGTGGTTATGAAATAAAATGTTTTAGTCTATCATTATGAACTATCTGTTTTTTTGTTTTTGTCATTAACTATTATAATATTATTTCTATTTCCTATTTCCGTTACTTTATACGGACCAGTATATTTGTAATCTAACGTATGACCTGTTTATCCCCTTCTGATATATCTATATTGTTTACTTTCTGATCATATAGTATCTTATTTTTATTCTTATGCTATTTTATCATTATCCTAGCTCTTTTATATGCTAGTTCTAGTCTGTATTTACTTTCTTTAGCGTAATCATCTTTATTATATATTGTTTCTATGGTATCTATGCTATTAAATTATCTTGGTAAATTACTTGTTTTACCAAATACTAGCTCATATGGACAATAATTATGTGCCATAGAGGAGGTCGTGTTGAAACAAAAGATAAAAAATTGAAGCCATACGTCCCAATCAGTTGTATCAACAGATATGTAAGATCGTATATACTCATTAAAAGTTCTATGACTTCTTTCTATTGTACCTACTGTCTGGTGGTGGTGTGCTGTATATGTTATGTTTTCCATTTTCAAATATTTGCACAAGTCATTTATAATTGAATGTTTGTATTCTGTTCGCATGTCCGTAATGAACGTCTTCATTGAACCGTACTTCAAAATAACATAAATGATTCGAAAATTGCTTTAGCGGTATGACAACTATATATTTTATTAAATCAAATATTAACTTGACTACATATTCATTGCCATTTTCTGATTTTGGTAGTGAACCAACAGTGTCCACTATTACTCTGTCGAAAGCGTTTATTGTTGTGTCGGTTATTGTTGAAGGAGTCTTTGTCTGCGATGTAATTTTTGACTTCTGATATTTAAGACATTTCCTTACGTAATCAGTTATATCTTTAGACATAGACATCTGAAATAAGATATTGAATAATGAATTGCTGTCAATTCTTGTTCTGTTGGACTTTTATTACTTTCGCCCTTAGGAACATCGCAGAGCGCATTGAAACCCAAAAGAGGTCCGCATTCAGATCCTAGAAAAGTACTATTTCCCACGGATGGCTAACATTATTCACACGCAACTGTCAACCTGTGCCACTTGTAAATTGCACAAGTATGACAGGCACCCAAATAAACCACCACTACAGCCAACTCCTATCCCTAATTACTCATAGAAATACTTCATATCGACGTTTTCACATTGGAGAAAAAAGTACATCTCAGTTGCATCGACAAATTCTCTAAATTTGCTAAACTTTTCCCCTTACAATCGAAATCAGCAATCCATTTTCGGGAAACACTATTGGATGCACTCCATTACTAGCGCCTAGAATGATAGTTACTGATAACGAAAGAGGTCTTCTATGCCCAACTGTCCTAAACTACCTTCGAACTTTGGACATTGAGCTATACCATACCCCAACTCAGAAAAGCGAAGTAAATGGTCAGGTAGAAAGATTCCATTCCACCTTCATGGAAATATATCGATGCTTAAAAGGCGAATATCCCACCTTTAAACCAAACGAGCTTATCTCAATTGTTGTAGACAGATACAATAACTCTGTCTACTCGGTGACAAATAAAAAACCCGTTGACTTTTTTTTCAACCGAACTTCTAGAATAAACTACCAGGGGCTATCTAATTTTAAACAGCAAACTCTTGAGGACATTCGAGGCCTCATTGAGCACAAACAAAACTTAACCAATAATGGGCGCAATAAAAATAGAGGCGACCCAATTTCCTATGAACAAGGTGACACCGTTTATGTCGCCAATAAACAGATTAAAACCAAAAAAAACAGCGATTTAAGGCGGAGGAGGTTGAAGATGACCGAAAGGGCACTATCAAAACAAGGTCGGGAAAAATCATTCATAAATCCCATCTAAGGAATTAATATTTTGTTGATCAACAGTGTAGTTCATAATTTTTCTCGACGGGGAAGACTGGCAACAGTGTATCATAACTCCTCAAAACATTGAAAAAGTGCGTACAAAAGTGCGTACTGAACGTTTCACTGACTCATAACCTCCTTCAAACACAAACAAACAAATAAACATTAGTAATAAACAGAAAAACCTCAATAATACAATTCTTAGTTTAAGTTAAGGAAAATCAAAAAACCTCGCATAACAGGGGAACAATTAATTAAAACGATATTGAACCACATCAAATAAAATTTTTTAGTAATAAGAACATACGAATAATACAAGAAAATACCAAGAACACGAACACAAACATTAGGCTTAAGACAAAGAAACTATTTTATTATAAGAATCTACATTTCTATTTCCTATTTCCGTTACTTTATACGGACCAGTATATTTGTAATCTAACGTATGACCTGTTTATCCCCTTCTGATATATCTATATTGTTTACTTTCTGATCATATAGTATCTTATTTTTATTCTTATGCTATTTTATCATTATCCTAGCTCTTTTATATGCTAGTTCTAGTCTGTATTTACTTTCTTTAGCGTAATCATCTTTATTATATATTGTTTCTATGGTATCTATGCTATTAAATTATCTTGGTAAATTACTTGTTTTACAAATACTAGCTCATATGGACAATAATTATGTGCCATAGAGGAGGTCGTGTTGAAACAAAAGATAAAAAAATTGAAGCCATACGTCCCAATCAGTTGTATCAACAGATATGTAAGATCGTATATACTCATTAAAAGTTCTATGACTTCTTTCTATTGTACCTACTGTCTGGTGGTGGTGTGCTGTATATGTTATGTTTTCCATTTTCAAATATTTGCACATGTCATTTATAATTGAATGTTTGTATTCTGTTCGCATGTCCGTAATGAACGTCTTCATTGAACCGTACTTCAAAATAACATAAATGATTCGAAAATTGCTTTAGCGGTATGACAACTATATATTTTATTAAATCAAATATTAACTTGACTACATATTCATTGCCATTTTCTGATTTTGGTAGTGAACCAACAGTGTCCACTATTACTCTGTCGAAAGCGTTTATTGTTGTGTCGGTTATTGTTGAAGGAGTCTTTGTCTGCGATGTAATTTTTGACTTCTGATATTTAAGACATTTCCTTACGTAATCAGTTATATCTTTAGACATAGACATCTGAAATAAGATATTGAATAATGAATTGCTGTCAATTCTTGTTCTGTTGGACTTTTTATTACTTTCGCCCTTAGGAACATCGCAGAGCGCATTGAAACCCAAAAAAGAGGTCCGCATTCAGATCCTGAAAAGTACTATTTCCCACGGATGGCTAACATTATTCACACGCAACTGTCAACCTGTGCCACTTGTAAATTGCACAAGTATGACAGGCACCCAAATAAACCACCACTACAGCCAACTCCTATCCCTAATTACTCATAGAAATACTTCATATCGACGTTTTCACATTGGAGAAAAAAGTACATCTCAGTTGCATCGACAAATTCTCTAAATTTGCTAAACTTTTCCCCTTACAATCGAAATCAGCAATCCATTTTCGGGAAACACTATTGGATGCACTCCATTACTAGCGCCTAGAATGATAGTTACTGATAACGAAAGAGAATAAACTACCAGGGGCTATCTAATTTTAAACAGCAAACTCTTGAGGACATTCGAGGCCTCATTGAGCACAAACAAAACTTAACCAATAATGGGCGCAATAAAAATAGAGGCGACCCAATTTCCTATGAACAAGGTGACACCGTTTATGTCGCCAATAAACAGATTAAAACCAAAAAAAACAGCGATTTAAGGCGGAGGAGGTTGAAGATGACCGAAAGGGCACTATCAAAACAAGGTCGGGAAAAATCATTCATAAATCCCATCTAAGGAATTAATATTTTGTTGATCAACAGTGTAGTTCATATTTTTCTCGACAGGGAAGACTGGCAACAGTGTATCATAACTCCTCAAAACATTGAAAAAGTGCGTACAAAAGTGCGTACTGAACGTTTCACTGACTCATAACCTCCTTCAAACACAAACAAACAAATAAACATTAGTAATAAACAGAAAAACCTCAATAATACAATTCTTAGTTTAAGTTAAGGAAAATCAAAAAACCTCGCATAACAGGGGAACAATTAATTAAAACGATATTGAACCACATCAAATAAAATTTTTTAGTAATAAGAACATACGAATAATACAAGAAAATACCAAGAACACGAACACAAACATTAGGCTTAAGACAAAGAAACTATTTTATTATAAGAATCTACATTTCATGTGCACGTAATCCCCTGCCGACGTTACAAGTGCGTCCACAATCTACGTGGCGACAACCCTCCACATTTTCAAATATGATGCACCGGTTGTCCCCTTGCAACAAGGTACCGTCTGGAGGACCAATGGCGTTTTCAAACTGGCTCACGTCATCAACCTAGGCCACATGCAGCAACTCATCGACCAGGTGGCAAACGAGGCTATGGTGGTAACCGACCAACGTATCAACGCACTAGTTGGCCACTATCTGCAACACGCTTCAGAAGGAATATCGCGCATGGTTGGCGCACCAACACGAAGACAACGCTCAATCGACTGACTAGGATCAGCCTGGAAGTGGGTCGCGGGATCACCGGACAAATCGGATTGGAATGCCATCTTGAAAGAGGAGGACAGCTTGGCAAGAAACAACAATCAGCAGATTCGCAACAACACTAAGTTGTTCGACACAACACACGAGTCGCTCCAGAAGTTGAACGACGTTATCGGGAGAGTCAACGCAATAGATGGCGATTTCCACGGGACGACGGCATAAGCCGTCACGTGACGACCATAAAGCAATTATAATAGCGGACCAGGTCAATAAAATACTGAGGGCCTGCCAACTTGGAAAAACTGGAGTGGTCAACACGAACCTCCTGGACCACGACGAGGTCGACACAATACTGGCGGAGGTGGACAGCCTCAACAAGAAACAAGTTGTTCTGAAATACAACACATTGGCGATGGACAGCCTGGAAACATACGCCCTCCTCGGAAAATGTATATCCATCGGCAACACAACGGTCTGCCGAGACAAGGACTAGTTGAAATTGGAGGAGGACGGTTGCATACCCAGACCCAGTTAAAAGGTGGTCAGGCCGAATGCGACTATCTGATGATCAACCAGGAAAAGGTAGACCTAATCGATGACGGCACACTCTTCCTAACCAACTTCAATGGAACGATATCCACACCAGCCAAAAAGTGCAAATTAGAGGGATCGTACGTCATACAATTTGACAACGAAACAATCTCAATCGGCGACCGGAACTACAGCAGCTACTCATCAACACACCTTATGGCAATGCCCGCCGTGCTAGCCCAGGTAAAAACAACGGGTTACGAGCTCTCGCTGAAATATGTCCACGAATTCAGCATGGAAAACCTAAAGAAGTTATCTGTGATGTCAGATGAGATTTGGATATCCTTTTCAGTGGAGATAGTCTTAGCCCTCTCCATTATGACAACGGTATTCATCGTTTGGAAGAAGATAACGTCGACCAAAGGAATCCCTAAACTGCGGGAAACGCCTGCAAACCTGGAAGCGCAGGATACTCTGGAACCCGCAACCAAAGCCTAATAATCTGTGGGACACAGATCTTGTGGTGGGGAGGAGTTAACACCGGCCAAGCGCCCCCTTCCATTCACCAACTCTCGACCCGGATACCAGACACCGCGACTTCCCTCATCACCCCACTCAGCCAACCCGACGACCAGCAGAGACACAGCAGCGGTAGTGCAAACACCAAACGTCAGCGGCGTCAGAGCGACAGCGCAGCGACAGAACGTCAACGGCAGAATTGCAACGGCAGTAGCGTGAGAATGGAAGAGCCCTGACCGCCCGCTAGCTGCCTCAGCAATACCTGCCGCTACCCATTCCCATCGCCGCGGCCAACCCAAAATGCAGAGCTAGCACCTGGAGGTTAGCAACACGTAGGCCCAAATATCCAGAACCGCTGCTATCAGCAGCGCGACAATGGAAGAGCAGTGACCGATCGCTAGCTGTCTCAGCCATAGCTTCCCCTACCCCTGCACACGGACGGAAATGCAACACCAGCACCTGAAGCATAGCAACACTTTGGCCCAAAACCCCCAAAACCGCTGCTGTCAGCATCGGACTGCTGCAACCGCTCTGCCAGCGTTATGCAGCCAACAAGCCAGCCAAACTTATGATTTAGAATTACTTCGATTTGTACCCCAAAGCCAGCAGACCATTATCATTTGCAAATAAAACCATTGTAACGTATAAAAACGATTACTGTTTTATTTTAAAGTAGCATCGTAGAAAATTAAGATTGAGCTGTGAAGGAGAAGGACGAAGGGACTTGTAATTGTAAATGCTGACACTTGCACTTTCTGTGAACGCGCCGATCGACTCATGTTTCAGCCAATTAGGTTTTTGACCCGGCCTTTGCTTATGTAAACACTGCAACAAAGTGTTACAGTGTGTTTGTTTCAAGTACTCTTGGTACAGTAGATATTCAATATATGAAAACAAACGTAATTTCATGTAGTTATTTTTGTTCTTATTATCTATAAAATTAAAAATTAATATTTTTTGAGTTTTTTTTCTAGTTTTTTTTTTAGTGTGAGGTTTAACTTAATAACAATCAAGAAAATGAAATTTATCAAAAGTATTTATATATCAAAGATATTTATATATTTATGTTATTATTTATGTATGGCCATACTAAATGTGGTTATGAAATAAAATGTTTTAGTCTATCATTATGAACTATCTGTTTTTTTGTTTTTGTCATTAACTATTATAATATTATTTCTATTTCCTATTTCCGTTACTTTATACGGACCAGTATATTTGTAATCTAACGTATGACCTGTTTATCCCCTTCTGATATATCTATATTGTTTACTTTCTGATCATATAGTATCTTATTTTTATTCTTATGCTATTTTATCATTATCCTAGCTCTTTTATATGCTAGTTCTAGTCTGTATTTACTTTCTTTAGCGTAATCATCTTTATTATATATTGTTTCTATGGTATCTATGCTATTAAATTATCTTGGTAAATTACTTGTTTTACCAAATACTAGCTCATATGGACAATAATTATGTGCCATAGAGGAGGTCGTGTTGAAACAAAAGATAAAATATTGAAGCCATACGTCCCAATCAGTTGTATCAACAGATATGTAAGATCGTATATACTCATTAAAAGTTCTATGACTTCTTTCTATTGTACCTACTGTCTGGTGGTGGTGTGCTGTAGATGTTATGTTTTCCATTTTCAAATATTTGCACAAGTCATTTATAATTGAATGTTTGTATTCTGTTCGCATGTCCGTAATGAACGTCTTCATTGAACCGTACTTCAAAATAACATAAATGATTCGAAAATTGCTTTAGCGGTATGACAACTATATATTTTATTAAATCAAATATTAACTTGACTACATATTCATTGCCATTTTCTGATTTTGGTAGTGAACCAACAGTGTCCACTATTACTCTGTCGAAAGCGTTTATTGTTGTGTCGGTTATTGTTGAAGGAGTCTTTGTCTGCGATGTAATTTTTGACTTCTGATATTTAAGACATTTTCTTACGTAATCAGTTATATCTTTAGACATAGACATCTGAAATAAGATATTGAATAATGAATTGCTGTCAATTCTTGTTCTGTTGGACTTTTATTACTTTCGCCCTTAGTAAACGATCTTGATGCATGAGCAACTGGAAGATGAAGTACATTTTTGTTTTGAGTTAAAACCGCTCCACACTCTAGCTTACTTGTATCCGTTAATATGCAAAACTCTTTGCTGAATACTGGGTATTATAATAAATTCGGATTTATTAATGCCGATTTAAGATGTTCGAAGGCATTCTGGCAATCAATTGTCCATTCGAATTTAACATCTTTTTACATAATCTTGTTATGTGACGAGAATATTCGGCAAAATTTTTATAAAACGTCTATAATAATTTCAAAATGCAACGAATCTTCTAGCGCTTTCCGCATCATGAGGGACTGGGTAATTCTTGATGACGTCGTATTTTTTGTCATCTGGGAAGCGTTCTTTATCAGTGCATTTATGTCCAAGAAAAGTGACTTCATGCATGAAAAATGAGCATTTTTCAGGATGTAACTTAAGGTTGTATTCCCTACATTTCTCAAAAGCATCAGTAAAATTTTTAAGCACATGTTTTTCGGAACAACCTATAACTATTAAATCATACATATAAAGGAATGCTTGTGAAGGTTCTAATCCAGAGAATTCAAGAGTCATCATCCTCTGAAATGAATTAGGCGCTATTTTTAAACCGAAAGGTAATCGTGTGAAACAATACGAGCCATTGCTCGTTGAAGATGACGTTATATCTCGTGAACTTTTTTCAAGTTCAATTTGATAAAAGCCAGACATTAAATCCAGATATAGGAAATATTTCGCTCTTCCAAGTTGAACCAAAACATCATCAATTCTTGGTAGCGTGAATTTATCCGACAACAGTGTTTTATTAATCTGACTATAGTCAATTACTAATCGCCATTTTTTCGTATCAGATCCGGGAGAGATTTCTTCGGAACTAATAACAATGGGATATTATAGGCTGATACAGACGGTTCTACTATGTTAATATCTATTAGTTTTTGTACCTGTATGTTAATTTCATCCTTTTGACTATGTGGACTTCTATAATTTTTTATGTAAACCGGTTCTTCATCCTTCAACCTTAGCTTTTGCTTGTAGAAATTGTTTGTAGTTATTGATTCGGTTTCGAGACCGAATATATCACTGTACTGTGTGCATAAATCAGTTAATTTTAGCTTGAACTGAGGTGGAAAATTTTTGGCTAATTGAGATAAGATAGTTTCTTCTCTATTTTCTGGATTGTTTTGAACTATGTCACAGTTCGAAAGTGGTTCATATTTTAAACTGTGAATATTTACTATTTGGTCAGTACTGGTTGTATTCAGTAATCGGACAAATGCGTTTTTGGTTGTTGCGACTGTGTTCGCAACATAAATGCCATGTTGAATTTCCTGATTAGGTATTAGTATACTTTCTTCATCTGATGATAGATGAATCTCTCGGACCACTTGAGATCTTGCTGGTAGAATTATGGAATTATTACCAGAACTGTATTTTATAGGAACATAAATTGGAAAATTCAAATTATTTGGTCTTAGGATAAACCAATCTTCATTATGATTGAAGTCTGGTTGACAATTGAATTTCACACAGTATTGCAAAATACAAATCTACTATATGAAAATCGTGTGGAATTATATATTTATCTGTCTGTATCTCGAGGGAAGTTAAGCCTTTTGATTGAATTAGCTCTTGGCCTATGCCTTGAATGTTTATTTTATTATCTTTCTGAGTATCACGAAGGATATCAGAATTTTTTTTTAAAATTGATATGTCTGCACCAGTGTCAATTAGGAATACAATTTTTCTGTTGGTTTCTGTATTCGTAAAGTTTACAAATATATTAAGGCTAAGATTGATGGTGTGAACATTGTGGTTTACTGTTGAGTATTTGAAGGGTGAGAGTTTCCCAAATTATTCTGGGCAATTCTCACAGAATTATTTGTGTTACTGTTATTGTGGCCTCGATTCGAGTTGCCACGGCCTCTTGAGTTTCCTCTATGTTGGCCTCGTCCATTACTGTTATAATTGGAACTGTTGTAGTTGTTGTAATTATTATTACGACTGCGATAGTTTCCTCTGAAGTTTCCACGTCCGCGGTTTCCACCACGCTGTGAATAATGTTTAAAATAAAGGACAGTATTAGGTTGTCCAGTTGCTTCCGTGCAACTGTTTACGAACTTGGATGTGACATCATTCATGGTGTTGAAGGAAGTTTTACCTTAACAATTGCGCAATTCCTGCGTTTCTTCTTGTGGTTTCTTTTTTATTATTTCTGCCGTTGTTGCTGTCAATGCCGTTGTTGTTTCTCACGCTGTTGTTATATCCATATCCAGGTCCAGGTCCAGGTCCTTTTGGACCAATGTCGCGGTCGCCATGTAGAGTGAGGACACTTGGTTTTATTTGTAATTCTTTATTTGATTGCTGGAGCAGCCTTAATGCCGCTTCCAACGTCCAGTTGTTTCTGATTCTTACATTTTCCTTAGGTTCTAAGTAAGCCTAAGTCTTGTAGCTTCGCTTCCCACAGTTGGACGGCAGAGAGACGGTTATGTATATCTTATACAGAATATACATATATATAGAGGCCTGCGTATGTAACAGAATGCTGACACTTGGACTTTCTGTGAACCGATCGACTCATGTTTCAGCCACATAGGTTTTTGACTCTGCCTTTGTTTATGTAAACACAGCAACAAAGTGTTACAGTGTGTTTGTTTCAAGTACTCTTGGTACAGTTGATATTCAATATATGAGTACGTTACAGTTGTTACAATTGATAATTAAAAAATCTTTTAGTCCATATATTATATAATAATCAAATGTTGTAAAAAAAATAAAAAAGAAAAAAGAAAATTTTGTAAGGAGCATTTGGTAAATGTCAATCGGACAAAGTATACTCTAAGTTTGTGTGCTTTTCATGGAGATTGGAAAACAATCTTACACATCTGGTAATCTACATATTCTTGAGATGACACCGCAGCTTAAGGCGGTATATTTAAAATTTTATATAACATTCTAACGCGATAGAAACAATTATAGATTTTCTCAACTTTGCAGTTGTTTGGGTATTTGTTTCGCCAAACGCAGATTAAAAGACATTCGTCGAGAAGGGTAATCGTACATTGTTTTCTAAATCGATACAAATAATTACAGGTTTTTTATATTTAGGAAAGGTTTTAAATGGAAATCTGGGCCAACCAACATAAGGGTCAATGCCGTAAAGGTGCTGAACGATTAAAATCTGCCGCCCCTTAAATGGCACACTGGACGTGTAGCGCAATCTTTTGTGTGCTTAATTTTTTTATTTATTAAGGGTGGAAAATTCGTTGTCTTCTCCAATGCATTAAGAATAGAATCAACTTTTGTTTGCAGTCTATTAGGCAGCTTGGTGCTGAAAGGGCTTAACGCTTAGTCCTCATTCTTTGTTGCTGTTTGGTTCGGTTCCGTCCGGAAATTCATATAGTCAAACAAAGACATACCAATTTCCGTTTGCAATTATTAATATTGGATATAATTTATGATATTTTATTGTTTTTTATACCCGCTACTCGTAGAGTAAATGAGTATATTACATTCGTTGAATAGTATGTACCCGGTAGAATTAAGCGTATATAAAAAGTATATATTCTTGATTAGTATTAATAGTGAAGTCCATTAACCCATTCCGTCTGTCCGTCTGTCTGTTCGTCTGTCCGTATAAACGCTGAGATCTCAGGAACTATAAGAGATAAAAAGTTATGATTAGGCAGGCAGACTATTGAGGTCAATACGCAGCGCAAGTTTATTTCAGCATCCTGCCACGCTCACTATAACGCACACATATTCCTTCAGAATGAGGGTTGTCCTCGATGACTTAGTCCTCTTACCATGCAGAAATAAATTGAAGGCTCGAGTACTCTAGTAAAAGGAATTCAGCTTTGCCCATTTTGCTGCGGATATAGTCGAACTCAACGCTAACAGGCCTCGTTCAAAAGGGAGCCAATTTTTGTCTATGTCGGCGATCGGCTACAAAGTTCGAGCCTGGACTACGTCGCTAGGCATCTCGTCTTACTTCCGAAAGGTCATCCGGTCATAATGAACCTATAAAGTAGATATTCTTGATCAGTATCAATATCGAAGTCCATTAACCCATTCCGTCTGTCCGTCCGTCTCTTCGTCTGTCCGTATAAACGCTGAGATCTCAGGAACTAAAGAAGATACAAAGTTAAGATTAGGCAGGCAGATTAAACTTGCGCAGCGCAAGTTTTTTTCAGAATCCTGACACGCACACTATAACGCCCACAAGCCACTGTGGCGTCCATAATATTATAGTAAATGTCTTTGTTTAACATTGTGTAACATATTTTTGTCAATATCTATCGATTTACCAATAAATTTTAAAATCGGAACATTGTTTTGCTATTTATGAAGAGGTTATAAGGCCACAAAGTTAGTAAACATGCTCTTTTCATAAAAGGTTGCGAATTGTCCATTTCCACTAGCAAAATGAGTACTTTAAAATTGAGTAAAACTGTAACGAAATTAATATAATTGTGTGCGCGGCCTGAGGTGGTCCTCGATGGTCGCACTGTCTAGGGTGGTCTTCTTAGAGATGAATTAATTTGGTTGATGGGCGCGGCCTGAGGTGGTCCTCAGCGGCCACACTATTTAGGGTGGTCTTCTTAGAGATGAATTAATTTGGTTGATGGGCGCGGCCTGAGGTGGTCCTCAGCGGCCGCACTGTCTAGGGTGGTCTTCTTAGAGATGCCCGCTTGTGGGCGCGGGGAAGCGGTCGCTTTTGGGAGCGCCCGTTATAGTCAATTGGCAGCCAGCAGCTAGTGGTTGCCCCCCTTGGGTGCGGGGGAATGCGTTCGCACTCACACGTGAGGGTAGGCCGCTGGAAGCTGCTGCTTGTAATTACCTCCCGTAAACGCGGGAGGAATTTGTGTACCGCTGGTCGCACCTGCTGAAGCCCGCTCGGTAGTGCGGGGGAGGAGGGGGCCTTGACTTGGTACTCGTATGTGGAGATCGGGGATCCCTTGCTGCAGTCAGAGCCGGATGGCTGTGCCTTCACAATTGCTGATTAGGTTGACTTATGTTGGGAGGTAACTGCCCCCTTCGCCTGCTGGCCTAGAGACTCAGTCAGTGCAAAATAATAAGAGATATTTAACGGCGGTTGCCGGAGTTCTTCAATACTATAGAACTTGTGTTCTTTATTCGTAAAGCACATGAAGCGAACGGAAGCGAAGAAAAGAAATATGGCGACATACAGTGTGGCCGGCCTTAAACATCGATTATTTTCTTAGCGATACTTTTCTAGTGTGGGCGTATGCGAACTAAAATTAAAGTTGACAAAAATGAAACTCATAGCGGCCACGCAAATATGCTGTGTTTGCCGGCTATGCACGAGCATCCGGCCAAAAGCCGCGTCAGCGCTTTTGACCGCAGCTGGGCTTCGGACATTCGGTCATCGCCTCCGTCCGGTTAGCTACTCAGTTAACTACTCCCCCCTCAAGATTGAGGCCGCCCTCGGCCGACCCTATTTCAGCGATCACCCTTCTTAGTTGGACCGCAGATCTTCTGGCACCGGTGAGTCGCACGTAGGTTAGGCCGACACAAATCAATGCGCAACATATTACTCCTGTAATAATCGCTACCATGTGTGTCTGGTTGGTGTTGATTTTACTTCCGAACTTCTGAATGTATTCCAGGTTACGTTCACTCAAGCGGTGAAGGTAGGGGAGGCTCAGAATATTTTGACTGATGGTGACGTTCAGTGAGGGTGAGCTTGCCACCCCCGGAGTCCTCTTCTGGGCGGAGTTTTGGTTCAAAACCAGGGTTTCGTTTACTGTGACGCGCTCACTAAAGGTGACGAGATGCGTCCCGTGTATCCAGACGCTTGTTCCGTTGTCTACTCGTACCTGCGCTGATTGATCATTGATGATTATAATTCCCTCGTCGACATAAGTGATTGGATGTAAATCGCTTGGTTGGGTTTCGCAGTGCGCAACTTCACCTGCATGGAGTCCTCGGGCGCATGTGGTCTTCGATGATAGTCGGCAGAAAATTACTCCTGGTGTTGTGGAGCAATTCTGGATCGCATACACTTCCCCATTGCATTCTGCTATTATATTATCCACTAACCTAAGCATCACATTATTATGAGTTACCGGGAACATTGTGATCTTTTTACATGCTAACTTAATTTTTGGGAATTTAATAATGAAGTGCAATATGTTATCAGACTGGAGAATTTTCACGGACGCTACGGACAAAATATCTTTTATAGGAGTGTCGGTGGGCTCCTCCATCCAAATACTTTCTAGGTCTGCGTGATCTAATATGTTTGGGCTGACTATGTTTACTTTAGCAAGCGAAATTGCCATCATTAAATTTTGGAGTTCCATTGTTAGCATTCTGTTTCTGGAGAGCAATGTTTCATATAGATGGCCAGTGTCCACTTGTGAACTCTTTGCCACTTTCAGGATTTGGTTTACAGTTGACGTTAATTCATTAATTTGACTTTGTATTCTGGTATTTATTTCTATTTGTCTATTGTTCGAATTTATTAATTGTGTTTCTGTGAATTTAATTTTTTCTAAATCCCCGGCATCCGGAGTTCCTGCTACGACTTTTAACATCGATCCTAAAAAGTCTAAACTCCTGGCTACCCTGTGGTGCACGCCTAACGAGTCGAGCAGGTCGCGAAGGTGAGCTGTGTCCACATCCAAAAGTTTTTTCATGTGTGACTGGGGGAACATATCGCTCATACTTTCTGTTTCTTTTACTACGCGCCTGTATTCTGAAAGGTTCGCTGAATGTCTAACGAACGCGAATTCCTCCCACACTAGTATTCGACCGTCAATAATGGGGATGTACTTGGCTTGTGAGTAGTCGGTGATGTGCGCCGACGCCATGGATAAGGAGAAGAGGATTGGGATGATTTTGGACCTATATTTTTGTTCATGACAAGGTTGCCCACCACCAACGGATATTAACTTAACCTTAAAAAATATTTATCAGCTATGCTTAAAGCTAGTAAAATTTGTGCCAAATGGTAAAAAGGCAAAAGAGAAGGTAAAAAATTTTTTTCCTATTTGATGTTGTCTTTATGGACCACCCTCCCCTTGATGAGGACTGTGGTCCCCATGTCCGCTTCCACAATCTTCTCTTCACACAATGGCGAGAGTTTGTTGCCTAGACGCCTGTTGGATTTTACCAGGACTTTTTCACCAACTTCGAACACCCTGTTCTGTCGGGCAGCATTTTCCCTGTTCCTGAGCTTGTCCTGGGCGATCTTTATCTTATCCTGAATCTCATACTGGGGTTCATCCGACTGTGTTTGAATTACGTCGGCTGGCCTCTTGTCGATGACCGAATGGATAGATTTATTGTATCTGGCTGTGGCCAGCAAGATTAGTTCGACTGTGTCACTGATGCCTTTATCAATTTTAAGGCATCTAGCAAGCTCTACTAGAGTGCTGTGGAAACGTTCCACTTGTCCGTTTGAGACACTGTGGAGGGGCGGTGCATTCGAGATGCTCACGCCGAAATGGTTTTCCAGCATGGACAAAATGGTATGCGAATTCAACGATGGTTCGTTGTCACAATATATGACCTTGGCTTTCGGGAAAACATTCAAGAGTTGTAGTAGTGCTGGTTTAATGTCCTCTATGGTTCTAGAGGGGATAGGCTGGACCATCGCAAATTTTGAGAATTTGTCAATGGATGTAAGAAAATATTTTTTATCCGTTGAGAAGATGTCTATGTGTAATATTTCCCCAACCTGGGACGGGATTGGTGTTTCTCCAAGCTCCTGCTTTTTGGGATGCCTGTCATATTTAGCTTTAGCACATGTTTTACAGTTAGCGACGATTTCGCTAGCTAACTTGGCCATTTTCGGGAAGTAGTACTCGGAGAGTACCTGCTTTACATTTTCTTGGGCCGACCTGTGAGCCCTGTTGTGTTCAGTGGACAGAATTTCTCGTCTCTCCGGGATTGCAAAAATGTCCGTTACACGATTTTTACAATACCAAAATTTTGTGGCTGGAAATTGGCGTACCAGTTGGTCCTGTATCATTGCGAGTGTGTGCAAATCGCAATGGATGGCGTTTACGCCCTTAGGAACAATCAAATCTGCGAGCTCATTGAGTAATGACTCTTTGCAGGAGAAGCTGATCGCATGCCGTCTCTTGTTTCCAAAGAGGACAAAGCTGCGTTTTTGCGGAAAGCGTGCCTCCTCCAGAGTTATCTGGTTTTGGAAGCAATTTAAGGGCTTATCCGTTGCTTCAATTGTGTGGGTCAGTGACAGCTCACTGTGAATCGTGGCCGCACTTGAAAAAGCTTCTTCCTCTCCCAGAACGTTAAGTTGCTGTCTTGAGAGGGCATCTGCGACAAGGTTATCTTTGCCGGGCTTGTAAAAAATTTTAGCGCCGGACTCGTCGATGCGGGCTTTCCACCTCTTGATTTTCGCATTCGGATTGGATTCCGATACTGCGAAGGTCAACGGTTGGTGGTCAGTAAAGATATTTATATCTTTTACTGCATATAAATAGTGGCGTAATTTGGCCAATGCCCAAACTATGGCTAATAGCTCCCTTTCATTGGTAGCGTAATTAACTTCCCTGTCCTTTAAGGTCCTAGAGATCATTGTTATGGGTCTCCCTTCTTGGGATAGCACTGCGCCAATGCCGTACGCTGAGGCATCTGTCGTTAGATCAAATGCCTTCTGGTAGTCGGGGTATCTGAGGATGACATCCTCAGAAGCCAGAATGTTACGCAGTTTTTGGAAAGCCAGCCGTTGGGGCTCGCTGAACTGCACCTGGATGTTCCTGGATCTGTGTCGACTGACACTTCCAAGTTCCCCTTTCAAAAGATCTGTGATGGGCCGAGCTATGGATGCAAAATCTTTTATGAAGCATCTATAATAGCTGGCCAAGCCAAGGAATGATCTGACCTCGAATATGTTCTTAGGCTCTGGGAATTCCTGAATGGCTTTTATTTTTTCTGGGTCTGTGGTAGCCCCGTTATTGGTGACTATAAACCCTAAGAAGCTAACGCTTTTCTTGAAGAATTTTGACTTCTCTGTTGATACCCTCATATTTGCATCGTGTAGGCTCTTGAGAACCCAATCTACGTGCCGGATGTGGGAGTTTTCGTCCTCTGAAAAGACGATAACATCATCAACATAGACATAGCAAAATTTGCCAATCTGCTCTCGCAGTATGTCGTCTATCGTTCTTTGGAAAATGCTGGCAGCATTTTTTAGTCCAAATGGCATTCTGCGAAACTCGTACTTTCCTCCATTTACGGAAAAGGAAGTCTTTTCACGGTCGCGTTCTGCCAGCGTTATTTGGTGGTAGCCAGATTTTAAATCGAGCGTTGTGAAGTATTTCGCTCTGCCTAAATTCCCTAGTATCATAGAGATATTTGGCATTGGATAACGATCAGGTATTGTCCTTTCGTTCAATTTGCGAAAGTCCAATACGAGTCGCATTTTACGGCCGCCCGTTTCGTCGGTGCCCTTTTTGTCTACAACCCATATCGGGTTATTGTAGGGGGATCTTGACTTCTGGATTATGCCATTTTTTAGCAGTTCTTGAATCTCGCCATTAACGAAATCGGCTGCGCCCATTGGGTATGGGTAGAGCTTGGCATAAATGGGCTCCTCATCAACAGTTCTGATGGTGGCTACCACCGATGTGTTGTAAGGTAAAGCCTCGTTGGGGTCCGCAAAGGCTTTTTTCCTGTCGCGGAGCATTGTTAAAAATTTCTTTCTGACCAAAGGTGGTGCATCTGAGCAATCCACTTCGGTGAAATTGACATCAGGGCACGGGTGGAAATCAATTTTCTCCTCTTTGTTGCCCCATTTGATGTGGCCGGAGGCCAGGCAAAGTGATGCTCCCGCCTGTTTAAGAAGGTCGAGGCCTACAATTGCATCAAAGGAAGATAAGTCGGGTAAGATGAAGAAGGTGGCCTTCAAATCAAAAAGTGACACGAAGCATTTCTTCGTGATTGTGGTGTTGCCGTGAATTGAGTGAATTTCGAAGGGGCTTTCTACCGGGACGCATTTCAATCCTTCAAACGGTCGGATGAAATTTTTCGAGGCGCCCGTGTCAACAAGCAGTTTCATATTTATCCCCGCTACTCTTCGTCTGATGACGGGCAGCAGGGATTTTCCTCTAAAAAATGGACTACGTCTGAATCGTATTCGCAAATAGCATGATCGTTGATCTCTGCTACTGCGTTGGACGCAGTGTTGGCGTAAGATTTCCCTTCCTGATCTGAGCTTTGGGTGACGTGGTTTACCCTTTGCTGTTTTCTAGGAGCGCCTGTGCGCTCAGACGTTGCCGGTCTCCTATTCTGATAGGGTGGAGCTTGGGCAGGAATGCCAACTTTTGCAGAGGGGTCGACTTCCATCGGCTCCGGTCTATTCTGCCATTTGTTATTGTGCGGGTCAGAATGTACCTGCGCTTTAACTTGTTTGGTATAATGGGGATTTTTATTAATACCAAACTGGGGGTCTGTCTGGGAAAAATTTCTATCCTGCTGGCGCTTTTGCTCCTTTGGACTCGTCTTACGGTCCCTATCCTCTAGACTCTTTGCAAACGATGTTGCGAACGTGTACCTTTCGTGGTTTGATTCCACTTCTTGCGCTAATGCCAATGCAGTCGGCATGTCCCTCGGCTTTGCCGAGAAGAGGACATCAGATAGGCTGCGTCTAAGGCCCGAAATAAATACGCGGAGCGCATCGTCCCGGAATTTATTACACAGAATTCTTGCCGCCGATGTCTCGTACGACATCGTGGCTTTATTTGTGAGTAAGGTGAGTTTTTTCTCAACCTCATCGTAATATTGCAGGAGTGTAAGGCTTCCCTGTCTGAGTGTGCCCATCTCCTGTTCAATTACGTGGATCTGCCGTTTGTCACTGTAAGTGAAATCCAGACGGTCTATGATCGCGTCAAAATTTAAAATTGTGCCAAAGGATGACAACACTGCGTCAGCAGGGCCTCTTATTTTACTTCTTATGATAATCACTGCCTGATAATGGCGTGAACTACCATTGTGTCGTCTAAATATGTGGTAGGCTGCGGTGGCGGCTTGCCTCCACGAAACATATGCCTCCTGTGCCCCCGCAAACTCGGGTAGGCACTTGACAGCGTCCAGGGGCTCGCTGCATTGAACTGTGTCATTAATTTCTATGGCTGCATAAACCTTAATTTCTGACGCTGGGGCCGAACTTCGGGGCGTCGCAGCGCGCAATTCCGCCACTTGGCTGGTTAATGTATCGATTACTTGTCTCAACTCTTGTTCTCTTTGTAAATTCGCGGCGGCCTGTCCGGCCAGGGCGTTGTCAATAGCCGCCTGCACTACTAATCTAAGCTGTTCAGGATCCATGAGGTCTACCGTTTTGCCCGCTGGGGAGTTTCCGCGCGTGTTTTTTGGAGTGGAAGCTCGAAGGAGTTCTTCACTATCTGACCCTGAATCGCTAGCGTATTGCTTAACGCTTCTATACTTAGAAAATGGCGAGCTCATATACGCACATAAAAGGATTAGAAAACGGGGACACAGAGCCGCCAAAATGAGAGCTCGTATAATTCACCTAGTTAATTTTAAGGGTAGTAGATACCTGTGCCCTTGCATAAAAATTAGTGTAGTGTTGAATGTATAAAAATTATAATATTGAAAATTATAAGAGATATAGGGTAAATAAGACTGACACACAGCCTCGACTCATAGTCAAAATATTCCAAATAAGAAAAATTAATGAATTTAACGTAATATTTTACATATTTTATTTTTGTTAATCAAATCCCGAATTTTATCGGGCTCGGAGTCGCTTTACTCTCGTATTATTTTTTATTAATCAGTTCTACTCTGCAGACTGGTTAGAAAATATTTGAATGGGGTGCACTTACATTTTATGTACTGTGGTTTCTTCCTCAAAGATAAAAATTTTTCCTCCAAGAATGTAAAGTTATCTAAGCGAAACCGTTGGGTTTTTATCGTTGAGCGCCAATTAATATAATTGTGTGCGCGGCCTGAGGTGGTCCTCGATGGTCGCACTGTCTAGGGTGGTCTTCTTAGAGATGAATTAATTTGGTTGATGGGCGCGGCCTGAGGTGGTCCTCAGCGGCCACACTATTTAGGGTGGTCTTCTTAGAGATGAATTAATCTGGTTGATGGGCGCGGCCTGAGGTGGTCCTCGGTGGCCGCACTGTCTAGGGTGGTCTTCTTAGAGATGCCCGCTTGTGGGCGCGGGGGAAGCGGTCGCTTTTGGGAGCGCCCGTTATAGTCAATTGGCAGCCAGCAGCTAGTGGTTGCCCCCCTTGGGTGCGGGGGAATGCGTTCGCACTCACACGTGAGGGTAGGCCGCTGGAAGCTGCTGCTTGTAATTACCTCCCGTAAACGCGGGAGGAATTTGTGTACCGCTGGTCGCACCTGCTGAAGCCCGCTCGGTAGTGCGGGGGAGGAGGGGGCCTTGACTTGGTACTCGTATGTGGAGATCGGGGATCCCTTGCTGCAGTCAGAGCCGGATGGCTGTGCCTTCACAATTGCTGATTAGGTTGACTTATGTTGGGAGGTAACTGCCCCCTTCGCCTGCTGGCCTAGAGACTCAGTCAGTGCAAAATAATAAGAGATATTTAACGGCGGTTGCCGGAGTTCTTCAATACTATAGAACTTGTGTTCTTTATTCGTAAAGCACATGAAGCGAACGGAAGCGAAGAAAAGAAATATGGCGACATACAGTGTGGCCGGCCTTAAACATCGATTATTTTCTTAGCGATACTTTTCTAGTGTGGGCGTATGCGAACTAAAATTAAAATTAAGTTGACAAAAAATGAAACTCATAGCGGCCACGCAAATATGCTGTGTTTGCCGGCTATGCACGAGCATCCGGCCAAAAGCCGCGTCAGCGCTTTTGACCGCAGCTGGGCTTCGGACATTCGGTCATCGCCTCCGTCCGGTTAGCTACTCAGTTAACTTGCATATGTTCCACCTGTTGGTCCACTTGCCGTATGTGTCCAGAAATTCCTGGGTGATTCTTGATGCCTCGATACGGCAAGAGGAGTTGACTAGGATCGCCGTGTCATCGGCGTAGGTGTCCAGAAGTGTGTTTGGTTCATTCGGACAAGGCAGGTCAGAAGTGAACAGGGTATACAACACGGGACCCAGGACACTCCCCTGTGGAACTCCAGCACGAGCAGATCTTATGCTTGACCTCACCCCTCTTACTTCAACCATAAAACTTCGACCAAGTAAATATGATTTAAGTAAGAGGAATTGGGCAGTCGGGAGAAGAGATTTCAGCTTATACAGCAGGCCATCATGCCACACGCGATCAAAGGCTTCCTTAACGTCGAGGAAGATAGCAGAGCTGTATTGCTTGTTTTCAAAGGCATTCAAGTCGATGGACTTGCTCAGGAGTCCCATGTTGCTTCCTAAAACCAAACTGGTGGTCGGGAATGGCGTCCTGAATGGTTCTTACTCCCATAATTCTACTAAGGAATATTCTCTCGAATATTTTAGAGAATGTAGGTAATAAGCTTATCGGCCTGTATGATCCAACAAGGTTCCCCGGTTTTCCTGGCCTGGGAATCATCGTTATCACGGCACACTTCCATTGGGAAGTGGTGGATACGTAACATCGAGTTGAAAATAAGAACAAGGAACAGGACTCCCTTTTTAGGGAGAGCCTTAGCAACCCTGCTATCAATGCCATCAAATCCTGGCGCCTTGCTGGAGTGTAGCTTTTGAATGTGGAGGCAAACCTCTTTTGGACTTATGTGCTTTATGGGATGCGCATCCGGAGCAGGAGAGTTGAGAAAGGCCCGAGCATCAGCGACATCCTCCGAGCTCGCAAGGTTAAATGGCTCAAAGCGTTGCTCTAGTTCTTCGGCAAAAGCTAATGAGATCTCTGAGTCTGATTTGCACCATGTACCGTCTGTTTTCTTAATGGGGATCTTCCTAAGAGGCCGTAAGGTTTACTGGGGTCCGCATTAAGAAGCATTTCCTCAAAGCTTGGTTATACGCAGGAGTTTCTTAAGTTCGTCTTCAGTACGTCGATATGCTCTTTTGTCGACTGGATCTTGGGACCTCACAAATCTACGACGCAATGATCTTTTCAGCCTTACCAAGTCCATAATCTCAGGTTTTAAAAGTGCCTGAGATGGATTGGAAGGTTTGGAGACTTGCCCGTAGGTTGACGATTCCGCAGCGATATGAATGTTCCGAGAAAAAGTTTCAACTGCATCGTCGATATCTTCAGGGGAGTTGAGCACCATATTGAGATTTACAAGTCTGTTAATTACAGCCTGAAACCGCGGGACACTTGCATTATGAGGAAGAATTTGAGGCCGCCGACTAATTTTTAACGCAGCGACTCTTAATGAGATTATTAGTACAATGTGATCAGAGCTCAGTTCGAAATATTCTGTAATAGAAAGACTCTCCTGGCGTATCCCTCTGTAGACTGCAAAGTCAATGGCTGTTGGCGAATTCTGGCTGTATGGATAATGTGTGGGTCCTCCAGTTGCAAGGACCTGGAAATTTGATCCTTGAGCGAGCGCTCTTCCGCGGGGGGTTGAACTTCCCCCAGAATCGATGGTGGACATTCCAATCACCAGCGATTATGAAATTTGTTCCCAGAGTCCAAGAGTTTTTCAAAGTCGTTGGCAGAGCATCGAAAGTTAGGCGGACAATAAACAGACGCAATAGATATTTCACCAAGGACGGTTTTGACTTTAACTGAGACACATTGAATATTTGTAAACTATAAGACTGGTAACATTGAAGGCAGGATTTTATTATTATGGTTTCCGATCGGCAGGATGGTTCGCTTGATGGGTATCGTTACCATGCAAGTTGTAGTATGACCTTGAACAAAAGTGTGTTTCACTAACTAGCATAATATCGATATCATGGCTTTGAACAAAGAGCTCTAGCTCAAGGGCTTTGCTAGTAAGACCGTCGGCGTTCCACACACCAATGTAAAGGCCGATTTGACTAATGGTTGCGAGAGGAGAGATCCAGCGAAGGCTTCAGCTCCTCCTAAAGGGTGTTGTGGTAGCAATTTAGAAACAAGACTCATCATCGACACCATCATTTGGAACATCTTGTCAAACTGAGCTACAAGGACCGACAGTCTTTCGTTAGATTGCAAGAACATTTGCTCTTGACGTTGCCATTGAATATCATTTACTGATTGCTGCGTGGTGCGCCGCTGTTGTTGGGGTAGAGATTGCTGTGGGTGTACTTGTTGCTGCTGTAGTTGGGGCACCGGCCGCTCCTGTCGAGGTGGTGCATTTTGATGATGGATCTGACTTTGTTTCCTGCTATTGCTGCCCAGCGAAGAAAACTGTTGTTGGCTCTGAGTGGGTGGGGGATAACTAGTTTGTCCACGGACAGCGTTAGCGTAGGAGCTAGGAACTACAGGATTTGTCCGAGAAATGGAGGTAGGTTGCTGTTGGAGAATAGCGTTACGCTTTGATGTACCAATTTTCCGCCGACTTGCAATCTGTTGATAAACAATACAACCTTTATAGCTAGCTGTATGGTTGCCGCCACAGTTCACACATCTGACCGGATGAACATCCTTTAAGCAGGCCTCCAGGCCGTGCTGTAAGCCAAATCTGACGCAGTTGTAGAGTTTTTGGCAGTGATTCTTGGTGTGTCCAAATGCTTGACACCGGTGGCATTGCACGACATCATCCTTCTTATAAGGGAGCTCAACTTGAACCCGTTGCCGACAAAGAGTCTTGACCTCATGAATTTCTTTGTTGTCGGTTCAAGCTCGACAAAAACCAAGTTGACAATGTGTTTTGTCAAATCGGCTCCTAGGTCTGTTGACAAACCGAACCGTGTGTCCAGCTGAGGTAAAGCTTTCCTTAATGTTGTCATCGGGTATAGAATGATGGATACCACGGATAACTACACGGTAGGATCTCTCTTCTTTTAGCTGCCACGAATGGAACGGCATTTTTTTGGCTGTTAAAGATTTAGAAATAGCTCTGTACGCATCAGAGTCTACTGCTAGGATGGATACAGAGTTATTGGTATGGCATTTTAGTGAATACTTCATGGGTCAACAATCTTGTCTATTGATCTAATGAGACCGTTTATGTTTTCACAATGATTAACCACAATAGGTGGTGGCTTGTGGGAGGCTGGTTGTTCTTGGCATCCAGATGGATTCTTGCTGTTTTTGTTGTTAGCTGGTGAAGAAGCTTTTTCAATATTGTTTAAGTAGCCGCTGCTTCTGGCAGTCTGCCTTAATCCGGCAGAAGTACTAGCAGTTTCAATAGGTCTGGTCGGTCGATGAGAATCTGCCACCTCAATGTCAGTGTCAATGTCCGATAATTCAGAAAAACGGTTAGCTGGAAGAATGGGTTTCTGAATTCGGTGATCTTGATTCGAGGCGACGTTTGTTGTTAGTCGGGGTCCACCAGTCCTCGTCGTCGCCGTTAATGGCTGATAACTCCGGTTCCTGTTCGTTGAAAGATGGTAATGGCTTGGCGCTTGAAGAGGTAGCAGCATATATTCGGTTAAAGTTATTTAAAGCTTTTTCCATTTTTTGCTGATTGCGCGCTATAGTATTTTTTATATTTAGCTCATCATCAGAGTCTGAAAGGCGAGACATTGTTTAAGCACTTCCGTGCACTGCTTTACCGACTTGATGAATAAATGGTCGCTTAATCCCGACTGCGGTGATCGTAGCCTAGCGGGCAGGCGCAAGCCCCTCAGCTGGGAGGTACTCGGCTCAAACCCACCGAGGGGTGAATTAATTTTTTCTTTTTTGTATTTATTTTATTTTATTTCGAGCGTGATTTCGTCTTCGTCTTCTTATTGTTCCACTTTTTCTGACTAACTGTTCAACTTGTTTTCGCGACGAGCCAACTAATGGATCGTGGGAGCACTGTCTGTGACTTTTTGAAACAATTCACCAGAGAAATTAATTTTGCCACAAACGTGGACTTGTCCATAGACACTACACAATGAAATTCGCAGCAATGCAAAAACGCGTCAGCACTCCACTCTCTTGCCTTTGACGGCACAGAGACCCGAAATTTAGCGTTTAAATTTAAAGGATTTTTTTTATATATCAGCTGAAACAAATAAAAGAAAACCCTACATCACATACTCACTCAGTGAATATCAAAAATATTAAAGTTGTTAATGAAAAAAAATTAACCACAACTGATTGCCCTGGACCTCTGGGCAGCCCACACTGCAGATATACTTGCCTGGTAAGGCAATAACCTTTGCGAAGACCGACACCCGATCAGCCTGAGCCCATAGGCCCAGAACAACAGCAGCTGAGAAATCAACAAGCGCGAGAGGCATCCCCGCCTCTTGCGCCATCGAAGGGAGCGTCAGTGCAACCATTCTGGTGACGACCAGCTGACGCGGAAGAATGACAACAGGAGACACCAGCAATGATTTAAAACAAATGTAATATATAATATATATACTATAAAAACAATTTAAGTAAAATTGAGCAGAATATTTTTTGCCAATCAGAGGCCCATAAAGCCAAACTAAAAAATTAGGGAGGTTGCTATGTACAAAAAAAATTTTTTTGATTGACCAGTAGCAAATAATTTAATCCAAAACATAAATTCCACGGCTAGCTGAATAGAAAGCTAACTATAAATTTTAAATTTTGAAATCAAAAATAAATATAAGTTTTCAGTTTAGTCAGTTTAATTATGAATCAAGAAAAAAAATTAAATTTAATTATATTAAAGGCGTAGGCATGAAAACTGTTCTATATTTGCAATAAGTAAATCTTCAGAAGATTTTCTAATTAAATTATATCACAATTCTGAACAGAATTCCAAAATGGGATTAGTCAGTGGATTCTACTGCTAACGTTATAAATAAAGTTAAATCAAACAGCATATAAGTTATGGTCAGACATGACCAGAGGGGGGAGCATTCCCCCGGATACCACCTAGTCAACGTTATGAGCATCCTCATATCTTGGGTTTCCAGTTCCTTCGTCCACAATTTGAACCTTTCTTTCTACGCAGCTACGTTAAAATAAAACAGTAAGCGTTTTAATACGTTACAATGGTTTTATTATTATCTAGAACAGTCGTCTGGTTGTCTCGGGGGTACAAATCGAAGTTCCTCTCAATCATAATTTGCATGGCTTGTTGACCGCATAACGCGGGCCGAGCGGTTGCAGCAGTCCGACGCTGACAGCCGCGGTTCTGCCGGTGCCATTCTGCCCTTGACGTTCTGTCGCTGTGCTGTCGCTCTGACGCCGCTGACGTTTGGTGTATGCACTACCGCTGCTGTGTCTCTGCTGGTCGTCGGGTTGGCTGAGTGGGGTGATGAGGGAAGTCGCGGGGTCTGGTATCCGGGTCGAGAGTTGGTGAAGGGAAGGGGGCTCTTGGCCGATGTTAACTCCTCCCCACCACAAGATCTGTGTCCCACAGATTAATAAGATTGGTTGCGGGTTCCAGAGTATCCTGCGCTTCCAGGTTTGCAAGCGGGTCCCGCAGTTTAGGGATTCCTTTGGTCGACGTTATTTTCTTCGAAACGATGAATACCGTTGTCATAATGGAGAAAGGATATCATGAAAAGGATATAATGAAAAGGATATCCAAATCTCATCTGACATCACAGATAACTTCTTTAGGTTTTCCATGCTGAATTCGTGGACGCACTTGTAACGTCGGCAGGGGACTACGTGCACATGAAATTGTAGATTCTTATAATAAAATAGTTTCTTTGTCTTAAGCCTAATGTTTGTGTTGGTGTTCTTAGTATTTTGTTGTATTATTCATGTGTTCTTATTACTAAAATTGTAGATTTTTATAATAAAAAAGTTTCTGTGTCTTAAGCCTAATGCTTGTGTTGGTGTTCTTATTACTAAAAAAAATTATTTGGTGTGCGTCAATGTCATTTTGATTAAATGTTCCCCTGTTATGAGAGGTTTTTTGTTTTTGCTTAACTTAAACTAAGAATTGAATTATTGAGTTTTTTTGTTTATTAATAATGTTTATTTGTTTGTTTGTATTTGAAGAGGTTATGAGTCAGTGAAACGTTCAGTACGCACTTTTGTATAGAAAAATCTTGAGGAGTTTTGATATTCTGTTGCCAGTCTTCCCTATCGAGAAAAATATGAGCTCAAAAAAAAATTAATTTCTTAGATGGGATTTATGAAATATTTTTCCCGACCTTTTTTTGATAGTGACCCTTCGGTCATTTTCAACCTCCTCCGCCTTGAATCGCTGCTTTTCTTTGGTTTTAATCTGTTTATTGGCGACATACAAAGTGTCACCTTATTCATAGGAAATTGGGTCGCCTCTATTTTTATTTCGCCCATTATTGGTTAAGTTTTGTTTGTGCTCAATGAGGCCTCGAATGTCCTCAAGAGTTTGCTGTTTAAAATTAGATAGCCCCTGGTAGTTTATTCTAGAAGTTCGGTTGAAAAAAATGTCAACGGGTTTTTTATTTGTCACCGAATAGACAGAGTTATTGTATCTGTCTACAACAATTGAGATAAGCTCGTTTGGTTTAAAGGTGGCATATTCGCCTTTTAAGCATCGATATATTTCCATGAAGGTGGATCTTTCTACCTGACCGTTTACTTCGCTTTTCTGAGTTGGGTTGGGGTATGGTAGAGCTCAATTTCCAAAGTTCGAAGGTAGTTTAGGACAGTTGGGCATAGAAGGCCTCTTTCGTTATCAGTAACTATCATTCTAGGCGCTAGTAATGGAGTGCATCCAATAGTGTTTCCCGAAAATGGATTGCTGATTTCGATTGTAAGGGGAAAAGTTTAGCAAATTTAGAGAATTTATGGATGCAACTGAGATATACTTTTTTCTCCAATGTGAAAACGTCGATATGAAGTATTTCACATGGGTAATTAGGGATAGGAGTTGGTTGTAGTGGTGGTTTATTTGGGTGCCTGTCATACTTGTGCAATTTACAAGTGACACAGGTTGACAATTGCGTGCGAATAATGTTAGCCATCCGTGGGAAATAGTACTTCTCTACGATCTGAATGCGGATCTCTTTTGGGTTCCTATGCGCTCTGCGATGTTCTTTTTCGATGACTTCGCAAATTTGCTCTTCGTCCGTAATATCCTGAACTAAGCGCCGTGTTATGCGGATTTTAAACAATTTAAAACTCTGAAAGCAACAGGTTTGAAGGAGTTGTAGGTAATCGTCCGGTATTTTAATCCCATTGATTACTGAAGGTTTTAAGTACTTTTTAAGTGAGTCTAGAAGCTTAGAAGAGGTAAGGTTATTAAATGGAATTGAGTGGCGCACGTATCCGGCATGTGGGTGTTCACATGAGTAATCGGATAGGCCTGGATGAAAAATCAGTTGATTTCGGTAGGCGTTAATCGGTATTTCAATGTGGGGGATTAAATTAGATGCGTCTTGAAGAGCGCTTTGAATTGTAGCTATAGAATCTGATTCGGAGGCGGTATCGGTGCCAGAGCCCAGATGGTTAACGTACGTTGTAAACTTGAAAGTACATCGGCCACTATATTCGACTTCCCTGGCTTGTATATTAGTTCGCAATTGTATTCCTCAATACGGGACTTTCAACGTTTTAACTTGGCGTTAAAATTTCTATTGCCTAGGGCAAATGTTAAAGGCTGGTGATCGGTATAAATCTTGATGGTCCCGGTACCATACAAATAAGACCGAAGATTATCTAAGGCCCACACTTTGGCGAGCATTTCCTTTTCATTGGTGGCATAGTTTTCTTCCGTCTAAGTCAAGGACCGAGAGATATACGGTATTGGCCTATCCTTGCCAGCGTCTACTTGAGAAAGGACTGCCCCGATAGCATAACTCGACGCGTCAGTGGTTAAGTGAAAGGGTTTAGAAAAATTTGGAAATGCCAAAACGTCTGAGGATGAAAGGATAGATTTTAAATCATTGAAGGCTTTCATCGCGGCCTCGTCGAGTTCAATGGGAACTTTTTTCGACTGTGACGACTTACTCCTAGCGAACTATCCTCGAGTCAAATTAGTTAGTGGTTTCGCGACCTTTGCATAATCCTTAATAAATTTCCTATAGTAAAATGTCATGCCGAGAAAACTCCCTAATTCCTTTACACTGGTAGGTGGTTTTATTTTTGTGACACCCTCTACCTTTTTCTCGTCTGCTTTGATACCATCAGCAGTTACTACATATCCTAAGAATTCAACGTGAGTTGATAGGAAATTGGTTTTTTCTAAGTTGACCTGCAGTCTGGCTTTCTCCAGGTTCTTGAAGACAGCGCGAAGGTTTTGCCAGTGGCTATCACTATTATAAGACTATTATGTCGTCTATGTACACGTAGCAAATTTTGCCGATATGTTCCCGTAACACATCATCGATCATTTTTTGAAACACCGCTGGGGCATTTTTTAGACCAAAAGGAAGGCGAAGAAATTCATACTTCCCATTCATTGTAGAGAATGCTGTTTTTGGGGTATCAGACTCCAACATATAAATCTGATGGAATCCCGAGGTTAGGTCGAGAGTAGTGAAATATTTGGCTTTCCCTAGGCTTGCCAAAATGGAGTTTATGTCCGGTATAGGATAAGTGTCTGCAATCGTGACAGCGTTTAAGCGTTTGAAATCGATAACCATGCGGTATTGTTTTTCTCCGTTCGGTTTGGGTTTCTTTGGTACTACCCAGACCTGGGAGTTATAGGGACTTTTAGATGGTTTGATGATCCCATTCCGCAAGAGTTCTTCTATCTGTCTATCCACTTCCCCTCTCATGTTGGTAGGGTAGGGATAGCTCTTTGTGTATATAGGGTCTGAGGTGCTTGTGCGAATCTCAGCCCTAACGCTTGTGTCTACTGCCTCTCCTTGTGAGAGTGGCTCGAAGATTTTGAAATATTCGCTAATAAGAGCGTTTAAAGCTTCCCTTGCAGACTCGGGGTGCTTTTTATCTAACAGTAGGTGTACATTTAAGGATTTATTAGCAAGAAGGAGAATTTTGATATCGGGTGATATTGTCAAGAGGTCATTTTTCCTGTCGATCAGGGCGTTTAAGGTTCTTAGGGTGTCATCTCCTATGATGCCGTCAAATGATGTTAGTCCGGGAAGGACAAAAAAGGTGAGAACGGTATTGTTCCCAATCGGCTTAAAAAATTGTCCAGTGATACAATGCGTTATTTTAACATTACCCCCTGCGCACTGAACGACAAACGGTGTGGGTAATGCTATAGAGCCGGCGGAGTTCTTGGGGCTTATAAAATTATTGTTAGCGCCGGTGTCTATTGGAAATTGCAGCTTGTTTTAGTCCCATACTTTATGTATGGTATACTAGAGAGGCGTCGGTCATAAAATTTTGTTCACCATCGCCAATACACTGTATCTCCTCCGAGGGAGAGCAATGTTCTACCCCTTGCGATGGGTGTTCTAGCTCCTCCCCCTCATTACCAGAATGTTGTTGATAACACTCATTGGGAACGGGGTCTGATGATGGAGTGGACTGGATATGGTAAAGCCTTTGGGCTTTACGGAAAGGGTTTAGATTGGAATTAGCGCTCGGGCTTCGTTTGATGCCACCGGCCTCTCCCTGACGCGAGTTAAAAATTGATCTATAACTTTGGCCTGAATGGTTTGACTCATGCTTGATTGCTCTAGCTCCCTGGAATCTTGTAAAGCAAAGTTGTGTCCCGAATTAATCTGTACCCTATGGTTTAAATGGTTATTGTTAATCTGATTCGTCTGGGGAACCTTGGTGCGATAGGTCTATAATTCCGGTGACTTTGGCTAAGGGTCTGTCTAAAAAAAGGAGCTCTTGGTGCAGGGTTCCTCGGTTCTATCTTTTGTAATTCTAGGTAAATAGAGTATGCCTCGTGGACGTCCGCAGGCTTACGGATTATCAGTAGCTTAGAAGCGTCGCCGTTTACTCCCCTTATAAAAGCATTAAGGGCTTTGTCCCTTTGACCGGCAAAAAAAGCGTCGGTTATCTCCGTAGAATAATACATGCTCTTAATTTAATTCATTATGAGCGAGACATGATTGTTGATCTTAAGGTAGAAATCGTGCAGTTTTTGGCTTCCCTGGGTCATTTGAGCTAGTTCGTACTCAAGCGTGCCAACATCTCGTTTATCGGCAAAGTGTAATACCCGCTTGACCTCTGCCCAATCGTCATCCCGCACGTTATAGGCATTGAGTGCCATGTCAGCGTTGCCCCTAATTTTTTGTCTAATCTGAATAAGGACTGACCTATATAGGGGTTTCTCCCGAACAACCTCGAAGTCGTTAACAATGGATTGAGCCCTATTAATCCAAGAGTTGTATTTCTCGGAATCTCCCTCGAAAGTCACAAGCTCCCTTACGCAATCCGGTACGACCAAAGACTCCTTCAGTTCGCACTCCGTACGCGGACGCATTAGTGGTAGCGATATCTCTGATACCGGGTTGCGTTGCTCAAAGTCAGTTTCTAAAATGTTCACCCTATTTCCTATTTTCCTAACCTCTTCCTTCATGCCCACCATCTGAGTGGTTAAGGCCGAAATGGTAGCATCAAGACGGTTCAAAACTTCTTTCATTTCCTCCATTTTTTAGATTAAATTTGCTCAGGAGTTTTTTCTTCTTTTTTCTTTTTTGTTCTGGGTCGAAGCAGGGAATCTATCAACAGTTTTCCCCTTTTTTTGTAAATTAATTTCTACTTTATTTATTTACCTTTTTTTTTAAAAGACGTGCGTATAAAGAATCGTTTCACTTACCCTCAGTATTTTCCTCCTTTTTTTTTGTTTCGTGGTTTTGATGATTCAGTGTTTCAATATTTCGAGGTCTTCTGTTTTCTCTCTTACAGGATTATTATTCTGAAATTAGATTAGAATTAGTATGTGATTTGCTTTCTGATAAAAAAAAAAAACAAATTCCGTTGGAGCGTCGTGCGATTTTTAGTGAAATTCGTGTTTTTGGTTCTATATTTTTTTATTTCTGTGTAATTGTGTTTATCGGCGCGGTGGTCCGTATTTATCCGTTTTGGTATTGTGCCTACTAAGGTACGGTTGCCACACAATCCACTGGGAAGCTTTTTTTGAATGCATTCCACATCCGTTAGCCTTTCCAGCAGATTGCCACCTACACGACACATTTTTATAATTGGAAAGAATTTTTTTATCTTCAAAATAAGTTTATAATTTTTGCCGCTCGCAAATTAATTGCTGCAGCGGTTATCTGTGTTTATTTAATTAAAATTGCAATTTTTACACTCGCAAATAAGCTACCCAATGGTGTAGACTTACCGCCGCAGTGGACTTTTGCTTCTTTTTTTTATATTACTTAGTGTTTTGTGCCCGCGAATATGCCGCATCACACGGTACGTGGACAAATCGCCGCGGCAGGTACTAAGTTATTCACAATTTTTTGCACCCGTGGGGATGCCAGATCTAACATAAATATCATTGTTGGTTTTTTTTATTTTAAATTTAACACTCACGACGCCATATTTTTGATTTTTTCTTTAATTTTTTAATACTTAATTTTTTTGTTTCCAAAATTAACATTTTTCTTTTATTCTTTGTTTCTTCAGAACTTTGGTAATACCTTTGCATTTATTTGTTTGAATTATGTTTTTTTTTTCTGGTATAGAACTTTTTTTCTGTTAAGCGAACTGATATGTGCAAGAGCTCAAGCTGAAGTGTTGTGCTCTTCAACCAGACCACACTCGACAGTTGCGCTCTCGCTCTCAGAGCCAAAACATCGGATACCAGGAATTGGTGAACTTCTGGAATTGTGGCATCAGCCTCGATGCTCGCCAATCAAGACAACACTTCCTAGAATTCGACAATTCCAAGAACTGTGTCATGTCTCATTTTTTCATTCTTTCTTTTATATTTGGGGGGTCTTTGGTTCTCAATTTCGAGAGAAAGCGGAATCTGTCCGGGCGCCAGTTATGGTCAGACATGACCAGAGGGGGGAGCATTCCCCCGGATACCACCCAGTCAACGTTATGAGCATCCTCATATCTTGGGTTTCCAGTTCCTTCGACCACAATTTTAACCTTTCATTCTACGCAGCTACGTTAAAATAAAACAGTAAGCGTTTTAATACGTTACAATGGTTTTATTATTATATAGAACAGTCGTCTGGTTGTCTCGGGGGTACAAATCGAAGTTCCTCTCAATCATAATTTGCCTGGCTTGTTGACCGCATAACGCTGGCAGAGCGGTTGCAGCAGTCCGACGGTGACAGCCGCGGTTCTGCCGGTGCCATTCTGCCCTTGACGTTCTGTCGCTGCGCTGTCGCTCTGACGCCGCTGACGTTTGGTGTCTGCACTACCGCTGCTGTGTCTCTGCTTGTCTTCGGGTTGGCTGAGTGGGGTGATGAGGGAAGTCGCGGTGTCTGGTATCCGGGTCGAGAGGCGGTGAAGGGAAGGGGGCGCTTGGCCGGTGTTAACATATATAATATTTTAAATTAACAAACATATTACTGATGATGATTTTTGTTATGATGTGTGCGAATTGTTTTTGCAAATAATATAAGCTGCACAATAAATGCCAAAGAAAAGATTAATGAACTGAGCATGACTTCGACAAAATTTAAATTTGCACAGCACAAACAACAATTATTATTCATAATTGACATATTTTATAATATCATAATTACTATAAGATACCAATAAAACTAAACAAATAAAAAAATAATAAAAATAAATAGGGATGATAGATAATAAAATAGATATATTCTATGAGGAAAAAACAAACTTTCGTATGCAAGACACACAAATCCAAAATATTAAAACCAGATTTGAAAAAGCTGTAGCGCGTGCTTTAGCAGGGGTGACTCCATCTGTGGCTCGTAGTATCACGGGGGTGGCGCCATATAGCAACCGTGCGGGGAAAGAGGTTGGTAGAAATTTTCGGATTAAGTGAGAGTAACAGGGGCAAGTGTGAGGCTCTTTCGGATCCAGTTTTCATCTCATAATCCGGGGCTTGGGTTACCGCCCGAATTGCCTTTTCCGTATTGGTTGCCGAGGCTATCAAAGGCTTTAAGAGAATAAAATTGAACGTATTCGGCAGGCGTTGGCCGTCGACAACAGGTTCCCGCCGGCCACCGTTTGTTCGAAATCGGTAAAAGCCGTTTCCTAGCAGGGGTGTGGAAAACTGGAACGAGGAGGAGAAGAAGATCACATATAAGGACCTCGCCAACTGCGTTTACATTTCGGCGTCGGAGGGAGAGGCCGCTACATATAACCATTCAGTTTGCTTAAGCTCCAGGCCGTAAGCTTTCGCTTGAGATCTATTCTTTATTTGAGAGCCAGCGAGAGAGCAATCATTTGATCGCGCTGTAAGGCGTCAATTCGTCGCGGAAATATAGCCGAGGACTTCACGACAAAAGCGCATCGATGGATGTTCCAGCATTGCGGTAAGTGGAAAAACAAGTAGTTTGGTTAAAGAACTTAATGCAGAGGAGCAACGAAATATGATAACTCAAAAAAAAATCTTTCTTTTCGCTTCACAAAAATCTGTCACAGAAGAATAGTTAAGCAATCGATCTGCTAGTTCTCTTCAAGATGTTGTTCTCGAAATGTTTTTTAAAATTTTTAAATTATTCTAGCTTTTTCTCTTTCGTAGCCCTTTGGCACACTAAAATAAAAGTTTTTCTTATATATATTGTAAAAATTTGGTAATTTATTGAAAAACAAAAAAAACCCTCAGCTATTCAAATTCTAGTTGTACATGATAAGTATTATTTCTCAGTAGGATTAATTTTACGATATGTGTTCGCATTCGTCATTTTTTCTTAGCGAGTAATAAAGTATTTATAATGTTTTGAAACCAAAAGCTTTTCGCAGCTGGGATGATTTCGAGATAGGGTAGCTTGACGTAGTTGGGTTCGCTCTGAAATTGGAAGTCATGAGGAATTAAACGACCATTAGTAGGCTGGCCACTGCACAACCTCTGAGTCATTTAAAGAGGTAAGAGTCAGACTCGGTCGGGGTATCAAGGAAATCCAAAACTCATCTTTCGGTTTAGTTGGTGCTATTCTACACCAATCTTGCTTTGCTTGTCCAGCACGCGAAAATTAGATTCCGTAATCATTAATGATAGGCTACAGGGATAACATCCACATATCAGCCGACAAGCAGCCAGCCGGACATACCTTGCGTGCGCTTGGATCCAAAGGTAAGACCTTAGCCTGAAATTTTTGATGGTAGCAGTCCGTTACAAAGCGTATAAATGTCAAACGCAAAATAGACAAACCTTAACATTAATCGACAGCTTTAACGAAGCTTGATTATTGATATATCAACATAAAGACATACATGAAACGCCAAGGCTCCTAATAAGACTAAGAAATAATATTCAAACAGACAAGCATAATTTAAATTTAATTTTACCGTCTAGTTTGAAAACACCTGTAAAGTTGGAACTCGGTGAAAATTTTGAAGTTCGGACTGAAGATATTCAATTAGAAGAGGAAATTTTAACAAATATAACAATCCCTGCTGTTATCACACTGGATTACAAAGATATTTTATCTAAAAGTCAAGAAAGTACTAATAACAGCCTTATAATGGTTGACACAACCGCTGCCCAGAGGGCATATATTATGGAAATTGCACAAACAGTCTCAGAATTTGACGGACAGAAAAATCTTCTTGAAAAATTCTTAACGGTATTAAGACTTAACAAAGGAACTTATGAGGAAATAAGGTATGATTAATTTAAAAGTATGTAACAGATAGAAGGAAACATTACCAGCCCTATAAAGTACATGAAAGACCCTATAAAGTATAAGGATCAATTGCCGAGTCGATTTAACCGTGTTCTTCCGCTTTTCCGTATGAACTCCGAAATTTTACTCCCAGCCTTATAACCTATATTTCTTCGTAACTAGCGAAATAATCATATAGATATTCATATATATATTAGTCCGCGTGGCATGATTTGAGATCTGCAGTTCCTGTCCCAAACGTTGCGCAGCTTGCAAAAGGTGCTCTCATACAGACCAGGATGAATCGGTATGTACAAACGAAAACGAAATTCTCGTTTCCGAGGTGACAAATCTTCAAACCGGAGACTTAGAATTTATCACAGTTAAAATTTCATTCTCTATGTTAAATTTATATATCACTTGCTCTTAGATTCCGCCTAAGTCCGATTCCTTGACATATGAGCGGCACCTAGCAGCCATTCAGTCTGTCTTCTCAATGTTATCGGACATGGATCAGCTGGTGGTGTTGCGTGATTTCGACATACCCCAGGTGGCTTGGTCCATGAACGATAACACCTTAGCTTTAACACCTACGTCGCATTACGACTTTACTGCTGGTATGTTAGACATGTCACTGGCTCAAATTAATCATATAGGGAATTCTTTAGGTCGTATGCTCGATCTGTGCTTTCTCTCTGATACGGACGCCGTATCCATATACAGAGCTCCACCTCTCAGAAGATCCTTATCATCCAACATTAGATCTTATGATCGATATGGGGCTATGTCTAAGCCTAAGAACAATTACGCTGATAAGAAAATTCGATGTTATCGTAAAGCCGACTTTAAAAAAATTAATAACTTTATTTCAGAATTTGACTGGTCCGATTTTTACGCATGTACCGATATGTCGACTGCTTTGATCGTTTTGTTCCGTTGCGGCATCCGGCTATGGCGGATAAAGCCCCTTGGTATACAAGGCACCTTTCTAATCTAAAAAATATCAAATTAAGATTCTTTAAAAAATACTTAAGAACTAATAGCAATGACTGTTATGTGCATTATATGGTGGCTCTGTCTAACTTTACCGTGCATAACACTCAGTGTTATAAGAACTATTTAGCTCGATGTCAGAATCAGTTTGCTCTGGATCCGAAACAGTTCTATAGTTTTGTTAACACTAAGCGTAAATCTAAAACCTTTCCGTCTTTGCTATCGTTTGGAAAATCTACTGCAAGCACCGATCAGGAAATTGCCGATCTTTTTTCACAGTTTTTTCAAACTACCTATTCACCATTGTTAATAAACGCGCAGACTTACTCTTATGATATCCCCCGGTCTAACTTTATATCCCGACCCACCTTGTCGGAATGTGGGGTTATAAAGGATCTTCAGAATGTGAAGCCAGTCTTTTCGCCAGGTCCAGACGGGGTACCGGGCTGTGTGCTTAGGTACTGCTCTGCTACTCTGGCCAAAACCCTTTTAAAATTATTTAACCTTTCCCTGGAAACGTCCTTGTTTCCCGCTATCTGGAAAGAGTCCCTTATCACAAGAAGGGAATTACAGAGGTATATCTAAACTATCAGCAATTCCGAAACTTTTCTTCACTTGCAGCACCAGTGTAGATCTGTCATATCTCCATGCCAACATGGCTTTATGAAATAACGGTCTACCACTACCACTGGTTCCTGATTTCTGGTTTCCAAAATAAACTTCAGACGGATGTCATTTACAATGACTTCAGTAAGGCATTTGACTCCGTGAATCACGGCCTTCTTTTAGGAAAACTCGATCTTATCGGTTTTCCTACTGATCTCCTGGCTTGGATTAGCAGTTACCTCACAGGTAGAACGCAACGAGTTCTTTTTAAAAATTCAGTGTCTGCTTTAGTCTATGCTTCCTCCGGGGTCCCTCAGGGGAGCCACCTTGGTCTGTTACTTTTTACTTTATTCATTAACTACCTTCCCTTGGTTGTTCATGACTCCCTAGTACTTATGTATGCAGATGATGTCAAACTCTGTCTGCAATATACTGATGCCTCCTACCAGGTGAAACTGCAATCTGACCTTAATAATTTTCAAAACTGGTGCTCTGCAAACTTATAAAATCTTAATAGCTCTAAGTGCAAAACAATGACCTTCTGTCGCCTAAGACCTAAAGTTGCCTCTTATACTCTGCATGGTGTAGCTTTGGAAAGAATTAATGCAGTTGAAGATCTTGGCATCTTACTCGATGCAAAACTTAAGTTTTCCGACCATATTTCCTCTATGGTTAATAAAGCTAGAGGAGTGCTTGAGTTCATTAAAAGGTGGTCGAAGGATTTTAACGACCACTATGTTACCAAAACAGTTTTTATTTCTTTGGTTCGTCCGATTCTGGAATATGGATCATGTATCTGGGACCCCCAGGAATCTGGGATCAAAAGAATTTTTTAATATTTGCTCTCCGCGGTCTCAATTGGGATGCAAATATACACCTTCCCTTTTATAAAAGTAGACTTTTACTAATCAATTTGCCATCCCTCGCTAATCGTAGGACGATGCTTGGTGTCTTCTTTATCCATAATCTTCTTAAGGGTGAAATTGATAGCCAGGCCATTCTAGGCCGCTTGAATATCCATGTACCCCTTAGGAATATTAGAAACTATATTCCTCTATCTTTAGACCATTGTAGTTCGAACTTTGCAAAACATGAACCATTTCGGGTACTATGTTCAAACTACAATGATAATTATAACATTACTTCTAACTCTTCTCCTAACACTTTTAAAGTTTCGTTACTAATCCATTTAGCACAAAACTAACTTTCCTCGTATCTTTACTAATCCACTCGGATTTATCCCCGTGTTCAGAACCGTACGTCAAACGGCTGCGCCCCTCGGTCGGTTTGCCGGGAGGTGGGTTGCACAAGCAACGGGAGTCGCGGAAAAAAAAGATCAGCCCACAACAACACAAAAAGGAAAAAATGATAAAAGTGTCCAAAACTTCTTGCACCAAGAAGAACTTAGTTCACCCTATTTAAAAGCTTTAGTACCTTCTCCATCGTAGAATTTACGTGGAGGAGCTTTATAAAAATAACGTTCCTGTCTAGTGCGTGAATTACCAGGAATACGGACGTACGAACAGCTAATGCACTTAAGGTCCAGTCCGCGTTGGGGTTATCTTTACAACATAACAGAATGCACAGAAAACAGAGAAGATTTTGCACTAAGAAAGTGTAGCAACTGTGGCGGAAACTATACTGTCAACTACAGGGGCTGGCCAGTCTACAATGAGCTCAATAACCAAATAAGCCAAAAACGTAACCAAACGGCTACTGCACAGCGTGCCCCCCAACCAAATTTTCCTAAATCTTCCATAACCACCTCTGGGGAATTATTTGCCAATGTCCTACGATACCCAAAAATGAGGATCAGCAATCCTCCATCTACACTTGCAAGTTTCCCAAAAAAGAAAACCCCCCCCCCTTCAGTTGTGAATTTTAATTTAACAAAAGTCAGTGTAAATGAATCCAATATGTTTTTGGACTCCACTATGTTTTCCTACAGTTTCTTAATAGCCACGACATTGCTTTGATGCTTGTAGCTGAAACACACCTAACGAACAAAAACATTTTTGATCTAACCGGGTAGATCTTCCACGGAACCAACCACCCGGACGGCAAAGCCTACAAAGGTACCGGTATTCTAATAAAGCAGCGAATAAGTCATATTGCTCTGAAAACTTTTGCTACTAACTACCTTCAGGCCACTTCAGCTTGCATAAACATTTCTAGAAAAACATAGTTCCGTCATATACTGCCCCTCACGATTTAATATAGGCGAAAAATCATTTATGCAGTTCTACAACTCTTTAGGTAACAGCTTTATAACAGCGGATGACTACAATGCAACCATCCCAATTTGTCTCGCGAACCTTAAGGTTCCTACCTAAGGAAGCTTACCTACTGGCCAGCAGATTTACGAAAACAACCAGAAATTATTAATTTCACTGAAACAAAAAGACCACAAAACATTGACTGAAACCACTCACCTGTTCTATTGTGCGTTTTTTATCAGAAAAAGCGTAAGAAACGAGCCCAATTCCTAACTGTAGACAAAATAAGAGGAAACGCTATAGTCGAGTTCCGCGACTATAAGATAAACGTTACTGTTTAACAAAATTTTAAAATATTAAATAAAATTAATATTAAGCAAAATTAAGTAGCTCTTATAGTTTTTGAGATTTTTGCATTTTTGGTTTTTCGGGTTTTGTGGGCGTTAGAGTGGGCGTGGCTTGATCGGAAAAAAACAATTCGCATTGGGAGCATCATAAAAACCTACATGCTTAATCCGAACCTTCCATCAATTATAGTTACCGAGATATCAGCTTATCTAGAATATCCGAAAACCGTCTTTTGAGCCGTGTGGGCGTATGGATGGGTGTGGCAGGATGCTGTAATAAACTTGCGCTGTCCCGGGACCTCAAGAATCTTCATGGTTAATCTCAACTTTTTATCTGTTATAGTTCCTGAGATCTCAGCGTTCATACGGACGGACGGACGGACGGACAGACGGTCATGGCTCCTTCTATCTGTTGCATACTTTTCAACGAATCTAGTATACCCTTTTACTCTACGAGTAACGGGTATAACAACTGGCTGAAATAAAAAAAATGTGTAAGCTCCCATATTGAGCTTGTTGGGCCAAGCAGCCAAAGCAAAGACGGATGAGCAGCGGCGGGTTTATCAGCAGTTTCTCGTTTGTTTTGATTATCTCAGTTTCGCATAAGCTTCTCTGTTACGATGTAGCGAATGCGCTTTGGGAGCTTTGTAGTACAGCTACAGCTAGAAGCTTTGTTGATAAGCTGTAATTTTTGCATTCGGCGTGGTTTTGTTGCGGAGTTAATTTGGTTTTGATCTTAACTCGTAATAAAAATTTGGAAATTTAACTGCCCCGATGTATTTATTCTAAAGCAATTAAGAACTCTTTGTTGCTCAACATTTTTGTGACCCCAACGTAATCACCGCGCGTTTTTGATTATTGTGATCAGTGAAAAAGTGCCACGGAAACTTGATGTTTTTGCTGAAGTAACCGTGCCCTTGCATAATGGAGTCTGGATCTGAAGCCACTGCATATACTGCTGCAAGCAGGAAGAGGATGCGGAGACGAGCAAAAGTGACCTGTAAAGAAATGGAGGCCCTGCATCAGAAGGTCAAGGCTGCGATTCAGACCCAGGACCTCGAACATTATGACCATCGACACAATGGCGAAGCTTCTGCTTCTGCCACGCTTCAGGAAGAATTGGAGGAGCTAAATTATAGTGAAATCGGAAGTGATTTGTATTGGAAATTCTCTCCGCTTGCCACCGAAGTACACGTCGACATCCATGTGGATGTTGCCAAGCGATGTCAAAAATCAGCGGTGGCTATGCGGAGTGGCCAGATTTCTGCTCCCTGTTAAAGACCACGGTTGACAGCCATCCTCACTTGACCAAGATTGAGAAGCTCAGGTGGCTCATTTCATGTTTGAGTCAGCCTTGAAGACTGTGAGAGCGTTGGAGATTACTGACGCGAATTATGATGTTGCGCTTGATCTTCTGAGCAACCGTTTCAGTAATCGACGATTAATATTTCAGGCTCACATTAACGAGCTTCTGCAGCTAAGGGTAATCTAGCTGGGATTCGTTGCAACTCTTCGGGAGTTATCCGACTGATTCAATGGTCATATGCGGGCCCTTATGAGTTCCGGGACGGCTGACGAAATTCATGGATGCCCCTCAACTAGATCATCTTTCAAAAGCTAGACCCTGCTACAAAGGCGAAGTGGGAAGACTCTCTCGCAGGAAACAGTGCTGACAGCCTGCCAAATTGGGGATTTATGGCTCAGTTTTTGGAACAAAGATGCTGTACACTTGAGATTGTGGATTTGGCCTTATCTTCGCATCTGCCAGCGGATCAAATGAGCCGACAGGCCGTTGAATAATCGTTCGTGTATGTTCCTCTATGCGCCGCCCGCTCCGTGTGCCCCGTGCGGTATCCTGTCAAATGCTGTGCCTTCTCGCCCAAAGTTTTTCGCCTTGTCAGTTGAGGAAAGATACGAAGAAGTCCAGCGTCTTGCCCTGTGATTGATTTGGCTCCAGTCTGGACACATCGCCCGCGGTTGCTCATCCTCCCGCTGCCCAACGTGTAATCGCCGACATCATCGACCCTGTTACATCCTTGTGTGGATCCTGCCAATGAGGCTGGAGTTGCGACCTCTCAGACTTCGCCAGCTAACAGGTTTGTGACCCATGATCGACACGCTGAAGCAGTGTTCCTTCCAACCGCCAATATTCTCGTTCGTGGCCGAATAGGAGACTTCCTTCCTTGCCGAGCGCTACTTGATTCTGCCTCACAAGTTTATCTCATCACATCAAGGCTGGCCAGCAACCTTCAGCTTTATCGGTCCGAATCTGTAGCGGTGACTGGCCTTGGAGATACTGGAGTCACTACTTATGGAGTATCGGTTAATGTTTCCCTGAAGTCTCGCCTAGTTGTGGGGTCTCACATCGTAGAGCCATCGTTAGCCTGGTCAGAACATTGATGTTTCCAACTGGAAGGTTTCTGCTAATATGGTTCTGGCAGATCCCAACTTCCACAGAGCGCAGCGTGCGGATTTGCTGATTGGAGCTAGCCTGTTTTTCGATCTGCTTTCAGTTCGGCAAATCCAACTAGGATACCGTCTGCCTCTTGTCTTGCATCACTACATTACCTTTCAATACTCGAATGGGGCTTATAAGTTTAAGATGCAAAAAATTAACAAGTGACGAGCACAATATTGATTCCACAATTTCGTCGGCGCTCCCGAAAAGTCCGCTCTCTGACGCCACGACTCCTATGCTCTAACAGCGCTGCCGTTGCACAACAAAGCAAAAAGAATCCAAAACATCAGGCAATTTTTCTAGCAGGTCCAACGATGGAACTATGGATCTGACGTACTTTGATTTTTTTAAGAACAAGAAAAGCCACCCTCTGCAGCCACAAAACCTATATGATCGTAGTATTCTGTTGGAAACTCAACAGCTTCTGCCTATTATAAGATCAATCAGCAGATTTTGCTGAATCAGTTCAATATCAATGTTCGTTCAGATATGAATTTTTAGCCCGTTACTCGTAAAGTAAAGGGGTATACTAGATTCTTTGAAAAGTATGTAACAGGTAGAAGAAGGCGTTTCCGACCCTATAAAGTATATATATTCTTGATAAGAATCAATAGCGAAGTCGATAGAGCCATGACCATCTGTCCGTATGAACGCTTAGATCTCAGGTTTAATGCAGCATCCTGCCACGCCCACTCTAACGCCCACAAGTCACAAAATTAAAGTTGCTGAAATCTCAGGAACTATTAGACCTAGAAAATTGAATTTCAGTATGTACAATCTTGAGATGCCAGCGCATCTTACGGTGATACCAAGCTCGAAAGACGGTTTTCGCATTTTGTAGAAAAGCGAATATCTCGGTAACTAAAAGTGATATTTGGCTTAAGCATCTAGGTTTATATGATGCCCACAAATCGAACTGTTTTTTCCTTCTAGCCACGCCCAAGCTATCACAAAACCCTGAAAACCGAAAAGGCAAAAATTTGCTCAAGAATACGTATTTAAGAGATGCCACAGCAACGTGCCACGAGATTTAATCCTGCCACGTCCACTTCTTTCGTGCCAACGTATGTCTTCGTTTGACCTTATTTGATGTGTAAAGAAGGGAACGGGACCTAATAAAGCTTATTCGATCAGGCGAATTTTGCGGGACCTAATAAAGCTTTTTCGCTCAGGCGAATTTGGCCGACGCTCTCCTTCTCATCTTTTTTGTCCCTAGCATGTAAGCCAAATAAGATCGAATAAGCAGTTACAGCAGCTCTCGTTTCGTCGTTAAGTCGCCAATTCCGAAATTAAAAAACCTGATTTCACCCGTTTCGAGTTTTGATTAAAAAAAAAACATAATAACTTTTCATGAAGAAATTTTTTTAAATTTTTTATTGATGAATTATTGATTTTTCAGAAGAAAAAATGAATATAAAATGCATTCTAGTAAAAATTCGATACGAAGGTGGTCCGATAAGTACTTAACCACGCCGCCCGATGGCACCACTATCGTGTATTTCATTCTCGTAGACGTCTACTATCGAAATTTCAGCCGAATCGGACTCGTATTGTTTTGACTGCGTGCGGAATCGGACGTGTCCGCGGAACTTAGAAAAATGGAAAAAGAACAATATCGGTCTGTGATTCGATTCTTGTTTTTGGAACTTATCAGACCACCCTCGTAATGAGCATTGTAAACAATAAGATAATAATAAAAAAATAAGAAGAAACGCTATAGTCGAGTCTTGCGACTATAGGATACCCTGTTTTACACAATTTTAAAATATTCATTTTCCTAGTGGAAGTGGACAAAGAAATCGAGTCAAAAAATCATGTTTATTAACTGATGTTGACGAAAATGACCTTGTAGGGCCTTATAATCTAAATTTCTTTATAAATAGTTAAATAATGATCCGATTTGAAAAATCTTTGCTTAATCGAAAAATATTGACAAAAATATGTTACACAAGGTCAAACGAAGACACACACTATAATATTACGGACGCGGCTGGTGGGATTTGTTAAATCGAAAGATATTGACAAAAATATGTTACACAAGTCAAACGAAGACACGCAATATAATATTATGGACGCGGCTGGTGGGCCTTATAGTGCGCGTGGCAGGATGCTGAAATAAACTTGCGCCGCGAATTAACCTCATAAATCGGCCTGCTAAATATCATCTCTGCAGTGAATTCTTTTAAAAGGAAATTCTTTAACATAACTTTCTAGCTCTAATAGTTCCTGAGATCTCGGCAATTTGAGTTTTTCGTGATCTGTGGGCGTTAGGGTGTGCGTGGTAGGATGCTGAAATACACTTACGCTGCGAAGGGACCTAAAGAATCTGCCTGCTTAATCTCAACTTTTTATCTCTTATCGTTCCTGAGATCTCAACGACAGACGGACAGACGGACGTGGCTTAATCGACTTTGCTATTGATACTGATCAAGAATATTGTGGTCAGTAAGACCAGAGTCGTTGAACATAGTTACGTCAACATTGTCGCGCCGGCCAAACTGCCGACCAATCAATGGATAGGACGCTCGCATACAGACGGCAAATACAGCATATTTTCGTGGCCACTGTGAGCTTCTGTTAGCCATAAGAATATTTTCTGGAGTCAGTTCCATTTCCGAAGCTGAATAAAGAGCACAAGCTCATTCACTGAATAACTCCGGCAACTGCCGTTAAACATTTTATTATTCCAAAACTGACTGAGTCTCTAGGCCAGCAGGTTAAGAAGTGCAGTCACCCTTCCCACATAAACTTCCTAATTTTTAGTGTTTAGGAAAAGCCAGCCGGCAACCTATACGGAGACGGCTGCGAGGGAATCTCCCAGAAGGAAAATACCCACCGAGTGGACTCCATAGGAGAAAAACATTAATTGGCGCTGAACTAGTGGTATTTACTTACCCTACCAAACATTATTAAACAAAGAGTGACGGCGGCGTGGGAAAAACGCAGCTAAAACAAGAGGAAACGCTATAGTCGAGTGCCGCGACTATAAGATACCCCTTACTGTTTTACACAATTTTAAAATATTCATTTTGTTAGCTCGAGTAACTGACAGTGACGTCACTGCCCATGTGAGACCCTATAACCTAAATTTTTTCATAAGTAGCGAAATAATGTTCCGATTTGAAAAATCTTTGGTAAATCGATAGATATTGACAGAAATAAGTTACACAAGGTCAAACGAAGGCATTCATAATATTATTATAGATGCCACAGTGTTACGCGGTTTGTAGGCGTAAGAGTGGGCGTGGCCGAATAAAAACCGGTGGAAAGTTGCAGTGGCATCTCTAAAAATACGTATTCTTAAGCCTAACTTTCTAGCTCTTTTTGTTTCCGAAATTTTTGCATTTTTGGTTTTTCGGGTCTTGTGGGCGTTAGGGTAGGCGTGGAGATGGGAAAATAAACAATTCGCATTTGGGGCATCATTAAAATTTACATGCGTAATCCGATCTTTCTATCACTTATAGTTACTGAGATATCAGGTTTTCTTGAAAATGCGAAAACCGTCTTTAAAGCTTGGTGGGCGTATGGGTGGGTGTGGCCAGATAATAGTACCATTAAAAGATGCGTTGGCATCCAAAAAATACATACTGAATTTCAACTTTCTAGCTCTAATAGTTCCCGAGATTTAAGCGATTTTAGTTTTTCGCGATTTGTGGGCGTTAGAGTGGGCGTGGAAGGATGCTGTAATAAACTTGCGCTGTCCCGGGACCTCAAGAATCTTCATGCTTAATCTCATCTTTGTATCTGTCATAGTTCCTGAGATCTCAGCGTTCATACGGACGGACGGACGGACGGACGGACGGACAGGCGAACATGTCTCAATCGACTTCGCTATTGATCCTGATCAAGAATATATATACTTTATAGGGTCGGAAACGCTTCCTTCTATCTGTTACATACTTTTCAACGAATCTAGTATACCCTTTTACTCTACGAGTAACGGGTATAAAAATCCACACACACAATTCACAGAAAATGTAAGTGGGCCCTTATGGCCAAACCTTTTACGTCTTCAAAAAATTAATTAATTCGGATTAGTGCAAAGAAATAAAAACACTAGCATTAAATTATGTCCCTATAACAATAAAGTTGACCAAAATAAAAGATACAAATAAATTAAGTGTGAAGTGTGGGCTTTCGAAAAATCGCAGTATTTAAATTGATGGCCGCAATTGGCTTATTTTTTATTATGTCTGGTGGAGGAAATTTACCCAGTAACCCCAATATTAAAAACTTAAAAATATAACAATATTGCACATAATTTTCCCTGCAGGATCTCTTTTAATTAACAAGATTTAATTAACAAAGAAATAAAAAATAACACATTGGTTATAGAGCGTAGTAAAATTTATTTTTGCCCTTAATTTATTTTCTGTGTAACGGGGCATCATTATTTCCCTCAATACTTCTGTGACTCTTTTTTCTCACTGTGTACTTAATATAAATTTCATGCAGCGGCGCATACATTGTCGCCCTGCAGACATTGTCTTGTTTTAATTGCTCCGCTTATTCGCAGGAAATACGATCCCAAGGTTCTCCGACTTTGTTATTATGAGCGCAGAATTCCGTGCAGTTAAATTCAGCTGTCCGTGGGCGATCTATGCCTTCAATATAAAAGAAATAAAAAATAAGGCAAAGACTTAAATCTTTCTTTCAGAAAGACGGGATTATTTATCAGTAAAATTCTTTATAGCTTCGCATGAGCTCCCCGTTCCTCAAATATAGGAAGAATAGACAATACTCAAGTTACTCGGGGTCTGAGAGTGAAGAACAAGATCAGATCTCACCCATAAGTTGCAGCCCCCTGCCCCCTCTACAAACATGAATCCCGCACAGCTCCGGTCCGTTATACAGGCCGTCCTTAGCAATGCTCTTGCAGAACAGGTCGCCCAAAACCAGCTCACAGAGCAAGCACTTAGGCAGCGAATTGAGGAGTTGGCCGGGCAAGTAGCGGCAGTAAGCACTGCGTCAGAACCAGCCCCGACCACTCAAGTAAAAACAGTTAAAACTATAGAAATACACGTTACCATACAATGCAACGAGCCTTTAGATGCCGTTAAATGCCTGCCAGAATTCTCGGAGACGCAAGAGTCTAACGTATCTTGGCAACAAGCAGCTGTAGCCGCCACATTTGCAGGCGATTTGATCGCACCTCCCGGCACTATAAATCATTAGAAGTAAAGTCATGTGCTGAATTTCGACGCGATTATAAGTCGCTTGGACTTCACATACAGTGACAAGCGACCGATGCACGTCATCGAGCAAGAGTTGGGCACCCTAAGACAGGGCGGCCTAACCTTGTTACAATACTATGATGAGGTCGAAAAGAAACTCACCTTATTAACAAACAAGGTCAACATGTCTTACGAAGCAGCTATGGCCAAAGTATTGTGCGACAAATTCCGCGAAGATGCTTTGCGAGTGTTCGTCTCCGGGCTCAAACGCAGCCTTACAGATTATATAAGTGTATTTTGCCCAGTGCAGACGTGTTTTCTTCAGCGCTCTCACAGTGTGTTCGTAAGCGTTGTAACAAACGGTAAAAATATTAAAATAAAAGCGAAAGGACGCTGGCAGCAATGCCAAATAGAAAGGGTTTTGATTCCCTGCAAACTTAACATCTAACAACTGAACAAATGCCAGCAACCAAGCCAATAACTGGTGCACCCGGAAAACAAACGACTCAAAGCCGCGAAAGACAACAACAGCAACAAGACGAGCGCCGACTCTCTGTTGCTCGAAACAACGCGTACTTTTCGTATGTCTCTCCGGAGCCAAAAAGTAGTGCAATGTCGTTGACCGCAACCGAAGACGTCCGCTCTCTGTCGCCCCGACTCCTAACCCCAAGCAGCGTTGCCGTTACTCAGTCTTGGACCTCACAATGCCCTTCCCCCCTCTCTCCGATCGATGCACTGCCGGCAGTTTGGGCAATCTCTTCTACGGTGTCATCGGTAACTACCGTTTCTGCAAATACAACAACAACTGCGTCTACGATGTCGTCGGCTCTCCAGTCAATTCTCTCATCGCAAGCTGAAGCAACAACAACCACAGCTACTGCCTTTACTTCAGTTACAAAGGCAACAAAAACTACAACTAACCAAGGCCACAACAAAACTCAGCAAGCGGGTTCAGCCATACAGACCGGACTTGATCGGTACATTCATATCAAGCGTAAGCTCAGCCCGCAGAATAACGCCGTATGTAACAAGTCAAACATAAATGAACCAGAACGGGCTTAGGAGACCCAACCGAAACCCAAGCCCCCACCAATTTACATTAGGGAGAAAATTATAAACGCCCTGGTAAACAAAATTGTTGCGCTGACTGGGGACGGAAACTTTCATGTTGTTCCGGTCACAAAAGGGGATATCCATGAAACCAAGCTTCAGACCAAATCTGAAGAACAGTACCGAGCTGTTTCCAAATACCTGGAGGAAGCTAGGAAAAGTTACTACACGTACCAACTTAAAAGCAGCAAGGGCTTGCAAGTGGTAATAAAAGGTATAGAGCCGGACGTAACCGCCAAGGAAGTTATCGATGCTCTTAAGGACAAATGGTTCTCTGAAAAAAACGTTAGTAATATCGTGAACAGAAAAAAAGAGCCGCAACCACTCTTCAGGGTCGAGCTCGAGCCAGAAATGAATGAGTCATGAAGAAAAATGAACTGCATCCCATCTATAATCTGAAATACTTATTGCACCGAAGAATTACCGTGGAAGAGCCACATAAAAGAAACGGCCCAGTGCAATGCACAAATTGTCAGGAGTATGGACACACCAGGGCCTACTGTTCACTTCGAACAGTCTGTGTAGCTTGTGGAGACTTCCACAACTCGGCCAACTGCCCTGCCAACAAAGAAGACCCCAAAACGAAAAAATGCGTCAACTGCCAAGGTAACCACACGGCAAACTACAGAGGCTGCCCGATCTACAAGGAGATAAAGGACCGAATGCGTAAAGTGACAGCAACGCGTCATCAGAATACCCTAAATGTGTACAATTACCCGCGTACGACGCTGGAAGATTTCTCCGACACGGCCGCTAGATCCTCACTGGGTCAACTAAATACCCAGAAGAGCTGCTCATACGCCGATGCCCTTCGATCAGGGACGGAAAACCCACTTCAGCCTAATCTAGAAAACGCTCAACAGACCCAACTTCAGTCGCAAGGCACTCTGGAATCTATGATGATCACCATGCAACAAAGTATGATGGAATTCATGTCATTCATGAAAACGACCATGCAAACACTGATTCATAACCAGAACATGGTGCTACAGCTACTTGTAGCTAAGCAGTCCAAATAACAGATGGCAAATCTACGAATAACGATGTGGAACGCCAATGGCGTTTCACGGCACAGCCATGAAGTAACACAGTTTCTGAATGATAATCATATCGACATTATGCTACTGGCAGAGACGCACCTCACAAACAAATACAACTTCCAAATAAGAGGATACACTCTCTACCGCACAGATCATCCGGATGGTAAATCCCACGGGGAGCCGGCATCTTAATCAGGGAACGCATCAGGCACCTCTTTCACCGAAGTTTTGCAATTAATTATATGCATGCCACGTCTATTCAAGTGCAGTCAGGCAACCGCATAGCCGCTGTTTACTGCCCACCTCGCTTTACAATTTCTGAAGGACAATTCAAGGACTTCTATAACCTGCTTGGGGATCGTTTTATAGCCGCAGGGGACTATAATGCCAAACACACGCACTGGGGATCACGCCTTGTGACTCCCAAAGGAAGGCAATTATACAATGAAATCATAAAACCAAACAACAAATTAGACTACGTTTCCCCCGGCAGCCCCACACTACTGGCCAACAGACCCCCGGAAAGTCCCAGACCTAATAGACATTGCGGTGACAAAAATATTCCACGAAATTTAATAAGCGCCAGAGAACACTTTCGGACCTGGCAAACAAACAGATCGCCATCATCAAAACAACGTCTTAGTAAAAGCCACTCGCTTACTAAATTACTCTAAAGCAAGAAGCAGAAAAGGGCACAACTGCGGTATATTAAAAAAAACTTTCGCCAACGAGTACAAAACATCCTCTGTGGAGGGCTCATCCAAATCTGAGCTCCCTTGTCGAAACAGTCACGCCGATAAGAAATTCATCTGGCAGCTGGTACGCAGCGTCGCGGATAGAGCCGAAACTTTTGCTTTACATCTCAGAAACGTCTTCCAGCCGAACCCTGCCACTGGTTCATTTGTACTACCACAAATAGAATCTGAATCTATTTCCTTGCCACCATTGTTTCAGCCGAAGGAGATCGCGAAAGTCATTGGGGAACTGAAACAAAAAAGGCCCCCTGGCGGTGACCAAATAACCCCAAAAATGATAACCGAACTTCAAACTCTGCCGTTGAGGTTATTTTTAAGCTCTTCAATGGGATCATGACACTCGGCTACACCCAAAAAATGGAAAAAATCTATTGTCATTATGATACGAAGCCCGGAAAAGACCGTACAATTTCGTCATCCTTCAGACCAATCAGTCTATTATCGTGTTTGTCTAAGTTGTTCGAAAAATGTCTTCTAACCCGCATAATACCATATCTAGAAGAACACAATGCTATCCCTGCCCATCAATTTGGCTTCCCGTCAAAACCATGGAACAATCGAACAAGTAAACAGAAATAACATCAGAAATTCGCACAGCCTTTCAGCACTGGGAATACTGCAGCGCAATATTCCCTCGACGTATGTCAAGCCTTGATAGAGATATGGCTAGATGGTCTCATGCACAAAATTAAAACACACTTGCCTGGATACACTCCTTAAGCTTCTTGAGTCGTGTTTATACAACAGAACCTTCGAGGTAAGGGCAACACACAGCAACATCCGGAGACTACATTATCAAAGCTGGAGTCCAGCAAGGAAGCGAGATAGGGCCTACTCTGTTCCTCCTATGCACATCGGATATTCCCACAAATGAGCAGCTAACAACATCTACGTTCGCTGACGACACCGCAATTCTAAGTCGCTCGGGGTGCCCAGGCAGAGCCACCACAAGCTAGCAAATCACCTGCTCCTAGTAGAGAGGTGGCTATCTGATTGGCGGATGAAAATAAATAAAATGAACAAAAATGTAAACACATAACGTTTACCCTCAACAGACAAACTTGCCCTCCACTATCATTAAATAACACGCAGATTCCCCAAGTTAACGATCGTAACGTACCTCGGCGTCCACCTTGACAGACGACTAACCTGAGAAGACACATCCAATGCAAAAAAAGAACACCTAAAACTGAAAGCCAACAGCCTCCACTGGATTCTTAACGCCCGTTCACTCCCTGCGTCTGGAATAATACAAGGTCTTGCTCTACAACTGTACCTCAATCCCATCTGACATATGGCTCCCCCAGCTATGGGGAACGCCAGCAGAACGAATATAGACATTATACAGCGCGTCCAGTCAAAAACCTCCGAATTATCACTGGGGCACCATGGTATATTCGCAATCTAAACATCCACAGGGACCTAGGCATTTCTTACTAAAGATGAAGAATAAACAAAAGAGTCTCACAATGAAAACTCTCTGCGCACCCTAATCTCGCAAGAATTCGGTTCCCAGCCGATCCCGTCTACAAAGCAACGACCTGCACAGCCAGCAATAACTTTCGGCCTCTATAGCATAATATCAGAAACCAATGTTTTCTTCAGCGCTCTCACAGTGTGTTCGTAAGCGTTGTAACAAACGGTAAAAAATATTAAAATAAAAGCGAAAGGACGCTGGCAGCAATGCCAAATAGAAAGGGTTTTGATTCCCTGCAAACTTAACATCTAAACCACAAAAAAATAATAAGGAAAACTGAACAAATGCCAGCAACCAAGCCAATAACTAGTGCACCCGGAAAACAAACGACTCAAAGCCGCGAAAGACAACAACAGCAACAAGACGAGCGCCGACTCTCTGTTGCTCGAAACAACGCGTACTTTCGTATGTCTCTCCGGAGCCAAAAAGTAGTGCAATGTCGTTGACCGCAACCGAAGACGTCCGCTCTCTGTCGCCCCGACTCCTAACCCCAAGCAGCGTTGCCGTTACTCAGTCTTGGACCTCACAATGCCCTTCCCCCCTCTCTCCGATCGATGCACTGCCGGCAGTTTGGGCAATCTCTTCTACGGTGTCATCGGTAACTACCGTTTCTGCAAATACAACAACAACTGCGTCTACGATGTCGTCGGCTCTCCAGCCAATTCTCTCATCGTAAGCTGAACCAACAACAACCACAGCTACTGCCTTTACTTCAGTTACAAAGGCAACAAAAACTACGACAACTAACCAAGGCCACAACAAAACTCAGCAAGCGGGTTCAGCCATACAGACCGGACTTGATCGGTACATTCATATCAAGCGTAAGCTCAGCCCGCAGAATAACGCCGTATGTAACAAGTCAAAAAAAACACAGTAAATGAACCAGAACGGGCTTAGGAGACCCAACCGAAACCCAAGCCCCCACCAATTTACATTAGGGAGAAAATTATAAACGCCCTGGTAAACAAAATTGTTGCGCTGACTGGGGACGGAAACTTTCATGTTGTTCCGGTCACAAAAGGGGATATCCATGAAACCAAGCTTCAGACCAAATCTGAAGAACAGTACCGAGCTGTTTCCAAATAACTAGAGGAAGCTAGGAAAAGCTACTACACGTACCAACTTAAAAGTAGCAAGGGCTTGCAAGTGGTAATAAAAGGTATAGAGCCAGACGTAACCGCCAAGAAGTTTTTGATGTTCTTAAGGATAAAGGGTTCTCTACAAAAAACGTTAGTAATATCGTGAACAGAAAAAAAGAGCCGCAACCACTCTTCTGGGTCGAGCTCGAGCCAGACAGCAAAGTCATGAAGAAAAATGAAGTGCATCCCATTTATAATCTGAAATACCTATTGCACCGAAGAATTACCGTGGAAGAGCCACATAAAAGAAACGGCCCAGTGCAATGCACAATTTGTCAGGAGTATGGACACACCAGAACCTACTGTTCACTTCGAACAGTCTGTGTAGCTTGTGGAGACTTCTCGTCCAACTGCCCTGCCAATAAAAAAGACCCCAAAAAGAAAAAATGAGTCAACTGCCAAGGTAACCACACGGCAAACTACAGAGGCTGCCCGATCTACAAGGAGATAAAGGACCGAATGCGTAAAGTGACAGCAACGCTTCATCAGAATACCCTAAATGTGTACAATTACCCGCGTACGACACCGGAAGTTTTCTCCGACACGGCTTCTGGATCCTCACTGGGTCAACTAAATACCCAGAAGGGCTGCTCATACGCCGATGCCCTTCGATCAGGGACGGAAAACCCACTACAGCCTAATCTAGGAAATGCTAAACAGACCCAACTTCAGTCGCAAGGCACTCTGGAATCTATGATGATCACCATGCAACAAAGTATGATGGAATTCATGGCATTCATGAAAACGACCATGCAAACACTGGTTCATAACCAGAAAATGGTGCTACAGCAACTTGTAGCTAAGCAGTCCAAATAACAGATGGCAAATCTACGAATAACGATGTGGAACGCCAATGGCGTTTCACGGCACAACCATGAAGTAACACAGTTTCTGAATGATAATCATATCGACATTATGCTACTGGCAGAGACGCACCTCACAAACAAATACAAATAAGAGGATACACTCTCTACCGCATAGATCATCCAGATGGTAAAGCCCACGGCGGAGCCGGCATCTTAATCAGGGAACGCATCAGGCACCACTTTCACCGAAGTTTTGCAACTAATTATTTGCATGCCACGTCTATTCAAGTGCAGTCAGGCAACCGCATAGCCGCTGTTTACTGCCCACCTCGCTTTACAATTTCTGAAGGACAATTCAAGGACTTCTATAACCTGCTTGGGGATCGTTTTATAGCCGCAGGGGACTATAATGCCAAACACACGCACTGGGGATCACGCCTTGTGACTCCCAAAGGAAGGCAATTATACAATGAAATCATAAAACCAAACAACAAATTAGACTACGTTTCCCCCGGCAGCCCCACATACTGGCCAACAGACCCCCGGAAAGTCCCAGACCTAATAGACATTGCGGTGACAAAAAATATTCCACGAAATTTAATAAGCGCCAGAGCACTTTCGGACCTGGCAAACAAACAGATCGCCATCATCAAAACAACGTCTTATTAAAGCCACTCGCTTACTAAATTACTCTAAAGCAAGAAGCAGAAAAGGCACAACTGCGGTATATTAAAAAACTTTCGCCAACGAGTACAAAACATCCTCTGTGGAGGGCTCATCCAAATCTGAGCTCCCTTGTCGAAACAGTCACGCCGATAAGAAATTCATCTGGCAGCTGGGTACGCAGCGTCGCGGATAGAGCCGAAACTTTTGCTTTACATCTCAGAAACGTCTTCCAGCCGAACCCTGCCACTGGTTCATTTGTACTACCACAAATAGAATCTGAATCTATTTCCTTGCCACCATTGTTTCAGCCGAAGGAGATCGCGAAAGTCATTGGGGAACTGAAACAAAAAAAGGCCCCTGGCGGTTACCAAATAACCCCAAAAATGATAACCGAACTTCCAAACTCTGCCGTTGAGGTTATTTTTAAGCTCTTCAATGGGATCATGACACTCGGCTACTACCCAAAAAAATGGAAAAAATCTATTGTCATTATGATACCGAAGCCCGGAAAAGACCGTACAATTTCGTCATCCTACAGACCAATCAGTCTAATATCGTGTTTGTCTAAGTTGTTCGAAAAATGTCTTCTAACCCGCATAATACCATATCTAGAAGAACACAATGCTATCCCTGCCCATCAATTTGGCTTCCGTCAAAACCATGGAACAATCGAACAAGTAAACAGAATAACATCAGAAATTCGCACAGCCTTTCAGCACCGGGAATACTGCAGCGCAATATTCCTCGACGTATGTCAAGCCTTTGATAGAGTATGGCTAGATGGTCTCATGCACAAAATTAAAACACACTTGCCTGGATACACTCATAAGCTTCTTGAGTCGTATTTATACAACAGAACCTTCGAGGTAAGGTGCAACACAGCAACATCCGGAGACTACATTATCAAAGCTGGAGTCCCGCAAGGAAGCGAGATAGGGCCTACTCTGTTCCTCCTATACACATCGGATATTCCCACAAATGAGCAGCTAACAACATCTACGTTCGCTGACGACACCGCAATTCTAAGTCGCTCGGGGTGCCCAGGCAGAGCCACCACACAGCTAGCAAATCACCTGCTCGTAGTAGAGAGGTGGCTATCTGATTGGCGGATGAAAATAAATAAAATGAACAAAAATGTAAACACATAACGTTTACCCTCAACAGACAAACTTGCCCTCCACTATCATTAAATAACACGCAGATTCCCCAAGTTAACGATGTAACGTACCTCGGCGTCCACCTTGACAGACGACTAACCTGGAGAAGACACATCCAATGCAAAAAAGAACACCTAAAACTGAAAGCCAACAGCCTCCACTGGATTCTTAATGCCCGTTCACCCCTGCGTCTGGAATACAAGGTCTTGCTCTACAACTGTACCCTCAATCCCATCTGGACATATGGCTCCCAGCTATGGGGGAACGCCAGCAGAACGAATATAGACATTATACAGCGCGTCCAGTCAAAAACCCTCCGAATTATCACTGGGGCACCATGGTATATTCGCAATCTAAACATCCACAGGGACCTAGGCATTCTTACCGTAAAAGATGAAATAGACAAACAAAAAGAGTCCTACAATGAAAAACTCTCTATGCACCCCAATCTCCTCGCAAGAAGCCTGGTTCCCAGCCGATCCCGTCTACAAAGCAACGACCTGCACAGCCAGCAATAACTTTCGGGCCCCCTATAGCATAATATCAGTCATATGACAGTTAGTTAGAGTAATTAGGTTTAAGATTTGATACACTTATTGTTAGTCTCCATAGGGAGAAGATTCAATAAAATAAATAGAAAAGTAAAAAAAAAAAAAAAAAAAAAGCCTTACAGATGTGGTCTTATCAGCAAAACCCAAAGACATGCCGACGGCCCTCGCCTTGGCACAGGAAGTTCACTCCAATCATGAGAGGCACACCTTCGCAACAACGTTTGCAAGAAGTCAAGAGGATAAGGATGTGTTTTCTTCAGCGCTCTCACAGTGTGTTCGTAAGCGTTGTAACAAACGGTAAAAATATTAAAATAAAAGCGAAAGGACGCTGGCAGCAATGCCAAATAGCAAGGGTTTTGATTCCCTGCAAACTTAACATCTAAACCACAAAAAACAAATAATAAGGAAAACTGAACAAATGCCAGCAACCAAGCCAATAACTGGTGCACCCGGAAAACAAACGACTCAAAGCCGCGAAAGACAACAACAGCAACAAGACGAGCGCCGACTCTCTGTTGCTCGAAACAACGCGTACTTTTCGTATGTCTCTCAAGAGTTAAAAAGTAGTGCAATGTCGTTGACCGCAACCGAAGACGTACGCTCTCTGTCGCCCCGACTCCCTAACCCAAAGCAGCGTTGCCGTTACTCAGTCTTGGACCTCACAATGCCCTTACCCCTCTCTCCGATCGATGCACTGCCGGCAGTTTGGGCAATCTCTTCTACGGTGTCATCGGTAACTACCGTTTCTGCAAATACAACAACAACTGCGTCTACGATGTCGTCGGCTCTCCAGTCAATTCTCTCATCGCAAGCTGAAGCAACAACAACCACAGCTACTGCCTTTACTTCAGTTACAAAGGCAACAAAAACTACAACTAACCAAGAAAAAAAATGATAACCGAACTTCCAAACTCTGCCGTTGAGGTTATTTTTAAGCTTTTCAATGGGATCATGACACTCGGCTACTACCCAAAAAAATGGAAAAAATCTATTGTCATTATGATACCGAAGCCCGGAAAAGACCGTACAATTTCGTCATCCTACAGACCAATCAGTCTATTATCGTGTTTGTCTAAGTTGTTCGAAAAATGTCTTCTAACCCGCATAATACCATATCTAGAAGAACACAATGTTATCCCTGCCCATCAATTTGGCTTCCGTCAAAACCATGGAACAATCGAACAAGTAAACAGAATAACATCAGAAATTCGCACAGCCTTTCAGCACCGGGAATACTGCAGCGCAATATTCCTCGACGTATGTCAAGCCTTTGATAGAGTATGGCTAGATGGTCTCATGCACAAAATTAAAACACACTTGCCTGGATACACTCATAAGCTTCTTGAGTCGTATTTATACAACAGAACCTTCGAGGTAAGGTGCAACACAGCAACATCCGGAGACTACATTATCAAAGCTGGAGTCCCGCAAGGAAGCGAGATAGGGCCTACTCTGTTCCTCCTATACACATCGGATATTCCCACAAATGAGCAGCTAACAGCATCTACGTTCGCTGACGACACCGCAATTCTAAGTCGCTCGGGGTGCCCAGGCAGAGCCACCACACAGCTAGCAAATCACCTGCTCGTAGTAGAGAGGTGGCTATCTGATTGGCGGATGAAAATAAATAAAATGAACAAAAATGTAAACACATAACGTTTACCCTCAACAGACAAACTTGCCCTCCACTATCATTAAATAACACGCAGATTCCCCAAGTTAACGATGTAACGTACCTCGGCGTCCACCTTGACAGACGACTAACCTGGAGAAGACACATCCAATGCAAAAAAGAACACCTAAAACTGAAAGCCAACAGCCTCCACTGGATTCTTAATGCCCGTTCACCCCTGCGTCTGGAATACAAGGTCTTGCTCTACAACTCTACCCTCAAGCCCATCTGGACATATGGCTCCCAGCTATGGGGGAACGCCAGCAGAACGAATATAGACATTATACAGCGCGTCCAGTCAAAAACCCTCCGAATTATCACTGGGGCACCATGGTATATTCGCAATCTAAACATCCACAGGGACCTAGGCATTCTTACCGTAAAAGATGAAATAGACAAACAAAAAGCGTCCTACAAAAACTCTCTATGCACCCCAATCTCCTCGCAAGAAGCCTGGTTCCCAGCCGATCCCGTCTACAAAGCAACGACCTGCCCAGCCAGCAATAACTTTCGGGCATAATATCAGTCATATGACAGTTAGTTAGAGTAATTGGGTTTAAATTTGATACACTTATTGTTAGTCTCCATAGGGAGAAGATTCAATAAAATAAATAGCAAAGTAAAAAAAAAAAAAAAAAAAGCCTTACAGATGTGGTCTTATCAGCAAAACCCAAAGACATGCCGACGGCCCTCTCGCCTTGGCACAGGAAGTTCACTCCAATCATGAGAGGCACACCTTCGCAACAACGTTTGCAAGAAGTCAAGAGGATAAGGATGTGTTTTCTTCAGCGCTCTCACAGTGTGTTCGTAAGCGTTGTAACAAACGGTAAAAATATTAAAATAAAAGCGAAAGGACGCTGGCAGCAATGCCAAATAGCAAGGGTTTTGATTCCCTGCAAACTTAACATCTAAACCACAAAAAACAAATAATAAGGAAAACTGAACAAATGCCAGCAACCAAGCCAATAACTGGTGCACCCGGAAAACAAACGACTCAAAGCCGCGAAAGACAACAACAGCAACAAGACGAGCGCCGACTCTCTGTTGCTCGAAACAACGCGTACTTTTCGTATGTCTCTCAAGAGTTAAAAAGTAGTGCAATGTCGTTGACCGCAACCGAAGACGTACGCTCTCTGTCGCCCCGACTCCTAACCCAAAGCAGCGTTGCCGTTACTCAGTCTTGGACCTCACAATGCCCTTACCCCCTCTCTCCGATCGATGCACTGCCGGCAGTTTGGGCAATCTCTTCTACGGTGTCATCGGTAACTACCGTTTCTGCAAATACAACAACAACTGCGTCTACGATGTCGTCGGCTCTCCAGTCAATTCTCTCATCGCAAGCTGAAGCAACAACAACCACAGCTACTGCCTTTACTTCAGTTACAAAGGCAACAAAACTACAACTAACCAAGAAAAAAATGATAACCGAACTTCCAAACTCTGCCGTTGAGGTTATTTTTAAGCTTTTCAATGGGATCATGACACTCGGCTACTACCCAAAAAAAATGGAAAAATCTATTGTCATTATTATACCGAAGCCCGGAAAAGACCGTACAATTTCGTCATCCTACAGACCAATCAGTCTATTATCGTGTTTGTCTAAGTTGTTCGAAAAAATGTCTTCTAACCCGCATAATACCATATCTAGAAGAACACAATGTTATCCCTGCCCATCAATTTGGCTTCCGTCAAAACCATGGAACAATCGAACAAGTAAACAGAATAACATCAGAAATTCGCACAGCCTTTCAGCACCGGGAATACTGCAGCGCAATATTCCTCGACGTATGTCAAGCCTTTGATAGAGTATGGCTAGATGGTCTCATGCACAAAAATTAAAACACACTTGCCTGGATACACTCATAAGCTTCTTGAGTCGTATTTATACAACAGAACCTTCGAGGTAAGGTGCAACACAGCAACATCCGGAGACTACATTATCAAAGCTGGAGTCCCGCAAGGAAGCGAGATAGGGCCTACTCTGTTCCTCCTATACACATCGGATATTCCCACAAATGAGCAGCTAACAGCATCTACGTTCGCTGACGACACCGCAATTCTAAGTCGCTCGGGGTGCCCAGGCAGAGCCACCACACAGCTAGCAAATCACCTGCTCGTAGTAGAGAGGTGGCTATCTGATTGGCGGATGAAAATAAATAAAATGAACAAAAATGTAAACACATAACGTTTACCCTCAACAGACAAACTTGCCCTCCACTATCATTAAATAACACGCAGATTCCCCAAGTTAACGATGTAACGTACCTCGGCGTCCACCTTGACAGACGACTAACCTGGAGAAGACACATCCAATGCAAAAAAGAACACCTAAAACTGAAAGCCAACAGCCTCCACTGGATTCTTAATGCCCGTTCACCCCCTGCGTCTGGAATACAAGGTCTTGCTCTACAACTGTACCCTCAATCCCATCTGGACATATGGCTCCCAGCTATGGGGAACGCCAGCAGAACGAATATAGACATTATACAGCGCGTCCAGTCAAAAAACCCTCCGAATTATCACTGGGGCACCATGGTATATTCGCAATCTAAACATCCACAGGGACCTAGGCATTCTTACCGTAAAAGATGAAATAGACAAACAAAAAGAGTCCTACAATGAAAAACTCTCTATGCACCCCAATCTCCTCGCAAGAAGCCTGGTTCCCAGCCGATCCCGTCTACAAAGCAACGACCTGCACAGCCAGCAATAACTTTCGGGCCCCCTATAGCATAATATCAGTCATATGACAGTTAGTTAGAGTAATTAGGTTTAAGATTTGATACACTTATTGTTAGTCTCCATAGGGAGAAGATTCAATAAAATAAATAGAAAAATAAAAAAAAAAAAAAAAAAAAAAAAAGCCTTACAGATGTGGTCTTATCAGCAAAACCCAAAGACATGCCGACGGCCCTCGCCTTGGCACAGGAAGTTCACTCCAATCATGAGAGGCACACCTTCGCAACAACGTTTGCAAGAAGTCAAGAGGATAAGGATGTGTTTTCTTCAGCGCTCTCACAGTGTGTTCGTAAGCGTTGTAACAAACGGTAAAAATATTAAAATAAAAGCGAAAGGACGCTGGCAGCAATGCCAAATAGCAAGGGTTTTGATTCCCTGCAAACTTAACATCTAAACCACAAAAACAAATAATAAGGAAAACTGAACAAATGCCAGCAACCAAGCCAATAACTGGTGCACCCGGAAAACAAACGACTCAAAGCCGCGAAAGACAACAACAGCAACAAGACGAGCGCCGACTCTCTGTTGCTCGAAACAACGCGTACTTTTCGTATGTCTCTCAAGAGTTAAAAAGTAGTGCAATGTCGTTGACCGCAACCGAAGACGTACGCTCTCTGTCGCCCCGACTCCTAACCCAAAGCAGCGTTGCCGTTACTCAGTCTTGGACCTCACAATGCCCTTACCCCCTCTCTCCGATCGATGCACTGCCGGCAGTTTGGGCAATCTCTTCTACGGTGTCATCGGTAACTACCGTTTCTGCAAATACAACAACAACTGCGTCTACGATGTCGTCGGCTCTCCAGCCAATTCTCTCATCGCAAGCTGAAGCAACAACAACCACAGCTACTGCCTTTACTTCAGTTACAAAGGCAACAAAAACTACAACTAACCAAGAAAAAAAATGATAACCGAACTTCCAAACTCTGCCGTTGAGGTTATTTTTAAGCTTTTCAATGGGATCATGACACTCGGCTACTACCCAAAAAAATGGAAAAAATCTATTGTCATTATGATACCGAAGCCCGGAAAAGACCGTACAATTTCGTCATCCTACAGACCAATCAGTCTATTATCGTGTTTGTCTAAGTTGTTCGAAAAATGTCTTCTAACCCGCATAATACCATATCTAGAAGCACACAATGTTATCCCTGCCCATCAATTTGGCTTCCGTCAAAACCATGGAACAATCGAACAAGTAAACAGAATAACATCAGAAATTCGCACAGCCTTTCAGCACCGGGAATACTGCAGCGCAATATTCCTCGACGTATGTCAAGCCTTTGATAGAGTATGGCTAGATGGTCTCATGCACAAAATTAAAACACACTTGCCTGGATACACTCATAAGCTTCTTGAGTCGTATTTATACAACAGAACCTTCGAGGTAAGGTGCAACACAGCAACATCCGGAGACTACATTATCAAAGCTGGAGTCCCGCAAGGAAGCGAGATAGGGCCTACTCTGTTCCTCCTATACACATCGGATATTCCCACAAATGAGCAGCTAACAGCATCTACGTTCGCTGACGACACCGCAATTCTAAGTCGCTCGGGGTGCCCAGGCAGAGCCACCACACAGCTAGCAAATCACCTGCTCGTAGTAGAGAGGTGGCTATCTGATTGGCGGATGAAAATAAATAAAATGAACAAAAATGTAAACACATAACGTTTACCCTCAACAGACAAACTTGCCCTCCACTATCATTAAATAACACGCAGATTCCCCAAGTTAACGATGTAACGTACCTCGGCGTCCACCTTGACAGACGACTAACCTGGAGAAGACACATCCAATGCAAAAAAGAACACCTAAAACTGAAAGCCAACAGCCTCCACTGGATTCTTAATGCCCGTTCACCCCTGCGTCTGGAATACAAGGTCTTGCTCTACAACTGTACCCTCAATCCCATCTGGACATATGGCTCCCAGCTATGGGGGAACGCCAGCAGAACGAATATAGACATTATACAGCGCTCCAGTCAAAAACCCTCCGAATTATCACTGGGGCACCATGGTATATTCGCAATCTAAACATCCACAGGGACCTAGGCATTCTTACCGTAAAAGATGAAATAGACAAACAAAAAGAGTCCTACAATGAAAAACTCTCTATGCACCCCAATCTCCTCGCAAGAAGCCTGGTTCCCAGCCGATCCCGTCTACAAAGCAACGACCTGCACAGCCAGCAATAACTTTCGGGCCCCCTATAGCATAATATCAGTCATATGACAGTTAGTTAGAGTAATTAGGTTTAAGATTTGATACACTTATTGTTAGTCTCCATAAGGAGAAGATTCAATAAAATAAATAGAAAAGTAAAAAAAAAAAAAAAAAAAAGCCTTACAGATGTGGTCTTATCAGCAAAACCCAAAGACATGCCGACGGCCCTCGCCGCTGGCACAGGAAGTTCACTCCAATCAGAGAGAGGCACACCTTCGCAACAACGTTTGCAAGAAGTCAAGAGGATAAGGATACTAAGCCAGCTCCCAAGACACCAGAACGTCAGCCGAACAAGATCCCCTCTCAACCAGGTCAACAATTTGGCACCAACAAAAGCCCGCATTTTAGTAGGCAGTACAAGGCGCAGGTTCTTCTGAACCGCGCAACAATAGGCCCCAACAGAACCCATCCTTCTGTAAGATGTTACAGAACAAACATACAAAAGAAGCAAGGGGTTATCCACATCACTCAAGGTGGAGAACATGCAGGAAAAAATTATGCCAGTGTAGCCTCCAATGCAGCATCGAAAATCGAAGATGTCATTGAGGAATACGATTCAGATGCAATTAATTTTTTATAGTACACTCCCTGCTACCCTATCTCAGACTGAGAGTAGCGGCCAACGTTAAGAAATTCCTTGTAGACACGGGCGCCTCTAAAAGCTTTATTAAGCCTTTCAAGGGGCTAAAAGGCGTCCATCCTTTCAGCATCCAATAAATCCAAGGCACATCTCACATAAATGCCTCATTCCAATTTTCAGCATTACGGCCACATTATTTGTCCTATCTGACTTAGCGTCGTTCGACGGTTTCGACCTGTTAAAACAGGCCGGAGCATCGCTTTGCTTAAAAACCGGGATTCTCAAATGGGGCACGGAGGTCGAAAAACTTTCCTTACACACCTACGCTGATTTCAACTTTACTAACGTAGATTGCTCTAGTGCACCCCTTTTCATTGGAGACGCCTTCATGGAAATGCTAAAGAGCAGAAAAAAGGCAAGGATTTGGGCAAGGCGAAATATTTCACGACACTGGACCTTAAGTCGGTCTACCACTAGATCATGCTTGCCGAACGTGATCGGGAAAAAACTTCCTTCTCGGTAAGCGGAGGGAAGTATGAATTTCGAAGACTCCCTTTTGACCTGAAAAATGCAGCCAGCATATTTCAGAGGACGATTGATGACATTTTGCGCGAACATATCGGAGAATTTGGTTACGTATATGTGGATGATGTGATTATTTTTTCAGAAAGCGAAGAATCCCACGTCACGCATACAAAAGTCTTCACAAAGCCAACATGAGGGTGTCAGTAGAAAAATCGCACTTCGTTAAAAAAGCGTAAGTTTTCTGGGATTCATAGTCACCAGTAGCGGTGAAACAACCGACCCAGAGAAGGTCAAAGCCATTCAAGACGTCCCGGAATCAAAATCCGTATTTGAAGTCAGATCATTTCTCGGCCGGGCAAACTACTATAGATGTTTCATAAAGGACTTCGCAGCAATCACAAGACCCATTTCAGAGATCTTAAAAGACGAAAACGGAAGTGTTAGTAGGGATAGGTCATGAATCATTCTGGTACAATTCTCTGAAACGCAGCAACAAGCCTTTGAGAAATTACGAAACATCTTGGCATCCGAAGACGTGATGCTGAGATACCCAGATAACAAAAAGGCGTTCGATCTAACGACCGACGCCTCGGACTATGGTATTGGCGCAGTCCTATCTCTAGAAGGACGTCTCATAACAATGATTTCGAGAGCATTAAAAGACAGAGAAATCAAATATGCCACCAATGAGAGGGAGTTATTGGCCATTGTATGGGCTTTGGCCAAGTTACGGCACTACTTATATGCCGTAAAAGATATAAATATCTTTACCGATCAGCAGCCATTAACCTTTGCAGTATCGGAATCCAATCCGAATGCAAAAATCAAAAGGTGGAAGGCTCGCATTGAAGAGTATGGTGCGCGTATTCATTACAAGCCCGGTAAAGAAAATATTGTTGTCGATGCACTTTCTCGTCAGCAACTAAATGTGATAAGAGAACAAATCGTGCGCTGCCACTATACGCAACGAACTCTCCCTGACCCACTTAATCGAAACAACGGATAAGCCCTTGAACTGCTTTCAGCATCAGATAACTCTAGAAGAGGCACGCTTTCCGGTTAAGCGCAGCTTCGTACTCTTTGGAAACAAGAGACGACACGCGGTCAACGTTTCCTACAAAGAGTCATTACTGGATGAGCTCGCGGACATTGTTGTTGCTAAAAGCGTAAACGCCATTCATTGCGATCTGCACACGCTAGCGATGATACAGGATGATTTGGTTCGGCAATTCCCAGCTACCGAATTCTGGCACTGCAAAAACCGTGTACCGGATATTTTCGCAGCCACGGAGACGTGACGACACCGGTAACAGCCCAAATTTCGGATCCCGAAAATGTTGCTAAGGTGCGTAGGCATTTGTCCGATGAGCAGTCCGAGGAAGTCGCATTGGACCCTCCCGTGCCAAATGTTCTACAAGCCCAAAATAATTTACCCTTGACTCACCAGAGGAACTTAGGGTCCGGATTACCGGCACCCACTGGTAGCGTGGGTAAACCAACCGCCCCACCAAAGCCCTTGATTGGTATTCCTCTAGAGAAACACTTTTTGTTTCCCGGCTTTCCCCTGATACGTCCGAATCGGACATCAGCTTACATTCAAGCAAAACTTAAAGTCGATATTAGGGTGGAAAATATCACTAAATGTAAATATTCCTACGCTAGGAATGTGGCACCTTTCAACATCCGTGTTCCTCCGATGGCTTTTGACGATATCTGTTTGACCAATTTCTGGCCGCAACATATTTTGGTTCAAGAACATCAGCTTAAAAATAAAAAGAAGAAAAAAAGTCGCCCTTTAGGAGTAAAGCTTCCACAAGTAAACGCTCCTGCCAACCTAAAAAACTAACATCATCCATTATTCTTTCGTACCAGAACACAAGAGGCTTACGCTCTAATAAACTTTCTAATTTGTTCTCGGTAAGCTTCTCGTTTGAATCACAGGTCATTGTGTTTACCGAAACCTGGCTAACTATAGAAATTCGTAATTCTGAAGTTTTCCCCAGTAGGTACACAATAAATAGTCTTGACCGATCCCTCGGTAATGGTGGTGTAGTCCTAATTTCAGTGGACTCTAATCTCGTTTCCGAGGTGATAAATCTTAAAACTGGAGACTTAGAATTTATCACAGTTAAAATTTCATTGTCTAGTTTAAATTTATATATCACTTGCTCTTATATTCCGCCTAAGTCCGATTCCTTGACATATGAGCGGCACCTAGGAGCCATTTAGTCTGTCTTCTCAATGTTATCGGACATGGAGCTTAATATCAACCGATGACTACAATGCAAAACGTCAACATTCGTCTCGCGCAGTCTAAGGGTCGCCAATTATATAAAGCTATCACTACCATGAATAACAAGTTAGATTTGTTTCACTGGGTAATCCTACTGCACCCAGAAATGATTGATTTCGCTGTAAAAAAAAGAGCACAAATTATTAACTGAAACCACTCACCTGTTATATTATGCGTTTTTTTATCAGACACACCTTGAGAAACGAGCCAAATTCCATTATTCAAACAGAAAAACTAGCCGAAGTTAAAAAACTGTGTAAGCCCCCATATTGACCTCGAACGAAATATATTCTGCGAAGCAGATATCGAAAACTTGCAAGGTAAACGACCCTGTTGTTTAAAGACAAAAATAAGAATGAATGTTTATTTAAAGGAAGTATGTCAGTGTATATGTAAAAGTAAGTTCATCAGAGTTATTGCCTTTTGGGGATTTAATGCTTTCCATCATCTTTGGGCTTGCATTTACCGGGTCCGCGTAGTTTCCGTGTGGCCGTAAGACTGAACATGTAAACTAGGGGCATGTGTACTCCTCCGCCTAGTCCCAAGAGATAGTTTTAGAGGGTGGATCAGAGAATGGTGGCTAGTTGACATATTGATAGTGTACGCTAAGCACCCCGACGATATTTTTGAATTTAAAAATTTTGTATCAAAAATTGGTATTAATATTAAACACGAGTGCTGTGTTGATGGTATAACATTATTTATAATGCCCATGATTTATAATGTCTAATTCTAATGTTACATTGTGAATAACTTCATATCTCTCTTGTGTTGTATCTGCTCCTTATTATACGAGGTGTGTTCAAAAAGTAAGGTGACTCTTCAAATTTCGCGAATTTCAAATTTTTCGATTATCGAAACCTTTTAGAAGTTATACGAGGTGTGTTCAAAAAGTAAGGTGACTTTTCAAATTTCAAATTTTTCAAATTTTTCGATTATCTTCAGTTTTGGGAACAAGAAAAAGTCACATGGGGCCAAATCCGGTGAATATGGTGGCTGAGGCATTATTGTGGTGTTGTTTTTGGCCAAAAAATCCAAATCCTTTGATCCATATTTTTCGATAGCAAAAAATCGCCGAGCTCGCAAAACAACTTGTAACTTTACGCCTCTCACAACCAAACAAAAGAGGATGTTCCATTGAAACTTGGTACAGATGTTAGGGAAGAGTGTACCAATATAACAAAACAAAAAAATCGATAATCGAAAAATTTGAAATTCGCGAAATTTGAAGAGTCACCTTACTTTTTGAACACACCTCGTATAACAATTTTGGGAATAATGTTTAGTTAAATGGCTAAGGGGCTATCAACTACGTTGTTTACATAATAAGTTAGTGTTCCTATATGGAATCTGCCAGATCTGTGGAATTGGTTCGGATATTTTATCAGTTCATTAATGAGACATCTTCTTCTTCTACTGTGAGGCCAGAAAATGGGCATGGAGGCACTTTTATGTTGAATTAGCGCAATTCACAAGGACCATAAAGTGAAGTACTGGCTACTTTACAATTATTTGACGAAGAGAAAAATAATTTGTATATATGTTCATGTTTTATTTATTCATTCATTTTCATAGGATTTTTGTTTTTACATATTTCATAATAAGAAAGTTGCGTTCACATAAGTTGGTAAATCGAAACGATCCCGGCGCCTTAACAACGATTGATGTACACATCTACGTTCGTTAATCACACATCTTACAATTATCTTTGTAAATCAGTGGGTGCGTATGGTCCCTGTGCCACGAAGAGCAAATAAGAGAAAGCTTTTTTAAATTGATTCTATACGGTCTTGGTGGACCGCGTACTGGGGGTTCCAGACGCAAGACCCATATTCTAAGATCGGACGAACGAGAGAGACAAATAAAATTTTGGTTTCGTAAGGGTCATTAAATTCTTTCGACCATCTTTTTATAACACCTAACCTCTGTCTTTGTTAATCATGAAAAAAATATGGTGGTGGAAGTCGGGGGAGTCGTGGAATCGGCTGTCTGCTTTATTCACTTCATACAAGAAAACTGACTTAACTTAACTTAGCATAAGAAAAAGACGGTCGCCGACGGCCGACCGCTGCAGTTGGACCCGAGAGAGCGAGAGTGCAAGATTGTGCAGAGAGGGGCGAGGGCGGATGCGCTCTTCAGCGCGGATGCGCTCTTTAGCGTGGATGCGCTCTTCAGCGCGGATGCGCTCTTCACGCGCTCTTCTTCGGCGGCACAATGGCCCCTCACCTGAACATCCCGCAATCACTCGGGTTGCAACAGCTCCCTCGTCGCTACGGTTGGTGACAGGCTCCGGACACGACCCATCCAAAAACGGTGCTCTGGGCCACCGGCAGCCGTCAACTCCGCGCCGGGAGTTGACGGACGACGGCTGAGCGCCAGCTGAGACACTCCGTGTACTGTCTCCCACGCTCCGTGAACGGTGCTCCTCTTGACGCGGCTGGCGCCGAGCTTGCGGCTTCTCTACGAGGTGCATTATCGAGTGGTGATCCTGACCACACGTTCTACAGCAGTCCTCACGCCGGCACGATCCGTCGGAGTGCTCGTGAGCCAGGCAGTTGGAGCAATACCGGTTCACGAGAACCGCCCGGAGCCGCTTCTCGGCGCTGAGACGTAGAAAGCGCCGACATTGCTTCAAAGGATGGATCCCTCTGCAGACTCGGCATCGGTAGGACTTTGTACCTCGAGTACATCTGCTCTCCAGTGACTGGGAGCAGCGTGGACGTGGCGACATCGTGCTGAATATGACTGGCGGAACTATGATGGAGAAACAAAACAGCGTTATCAGAATTGGTGTGAGGTTCGACTTGGAATTACGGGCAGAGCTACGAGACAGCACAATGGACAGGGACATTGGAATGGAAGAAACGCATAATTATTGTGGGCAGGCGGACGCGTCCATCATAAGAAGGACGACCTTAGCGACGGGCCGCTTGACGAGCCCTCGCGCGGTGCGGATATCAATCACGCGTACATGGCCATGGGATCCTGGATACACCGCGTCAATCCTGCCTAATCGCCACTCATTGGACGGAAGGTTGTCCTCCTTGATGACCACCATATCCCCGACGCAGAGATTCCTCGTAGGGGCACGCCACTTGTTCCTCTTATGGAGCTTCTTGAGGTACTCTTCCTTCCATCGCAGACAAAATTGCTGTTGAAGAGCCTTCAGGTGCTGCCAGCGATTAATAATTGACGTAGTATCCCCCTTTAGCTCGGGTTCGACCGTGACGAGAAGAGGACCTCCCACCAGAAAGTGCCCGGGTGTAAGAGCCATCAGATCAGCAGGGTCTTCGGACATTGGCGCGAGCGGCCGCGAATTTAGGCACGCCTCGATCCTCGCCAGGAGAGTAGCCAGCTCCTCAAAGGTGTATTTCCGTGTGGCGGTGGACTTGTAGAACAAGGTATTAAAGCTCTTGACGCCTGCCTCCCACAGGCCCCCCATGTGGGGGGCTCCCGGAGGAATGAAATGCCAGAGAAGCTGCTGGTGACTGTAGGCACCTGTCACAGCCCCTATTAGGCTCTGGAGAAAATCGCGAGATAGTAGGGCAGCTGCCCCCACAAAGGTCTTTCCGTTGTCCGACTGCCCTTGACGGGGGCATCCTCTCCGGGACACGAACCGAGCGAAAGCAGCCAGAAATTTCTCGGTCGTAAGGTCCGACGTAGGCTCCAAATGGATGGCCTTAGTGGAGAAGCACACAAACACCAACACATACCCCTTTGTGATGGGGCAGGCTCGCCCCGTATAGTTCTTTATCTCGAAAGGACCGGCATAATCCACACCTGTGTACGTGAATGGGCGCGAGAAGGACGTCCTTTCCTTCGGTAGCTCTCCCATGAGTTGCGTCTGCAACTTCTTCTTGTGGATGACACATACCTTACAAGCGTAGACGACGGACTTGACCAAATTCCTCACCCTTGGAATCCAGAATTTGGCCCGAATCAGGCGGATCATCAGCTGACTTCCACCGTGCAGCGTGATGCGATGCGTAAATTGAACAACGAGTCGAGACAGATGGCAGTCGTATGGAAGGATTATCGGATGTCGTTCGTCATATTGGAGAAGTTCAGAGGACGTGACCCGGCCGCAGGCTCTCATAAGGCCTTGCGAATCCATGAAGGGGTTCAGATTTTGAACCGGACTGGACGCTGATACTGGCCGCTTTTCGCTTAAGCAGCCCATTTCAGAGACGAAGTGTCTGCGCTGAGTGACGGAAACTAGAAGACCTTCAGCCGACGTAATCTCATTAGCTGTCAGGTGCTCTTCGAACGGAGAGCGTATCTTCCGCGCGCGCTGGATGAAGCGACAAACATAGGCAAGGACTCGTAGTGCCTTGTCAAGTGTGGAGAAACGTTCAAGGAGATCTTTGGGGGGCGCCTTCGCGACATGGACCTTGACTGCTCGCTTCTCGAGTTCAGTCTCGGGGGCCTCGTTGCCTTGAGCCCACTTCTGCACGTCGGTGAACTGGGCGATCTTAGCTACCCGGTTGGCCACGAACGTTGTCCACTGACACGCTGGCTTCTGCAGCCATGCGAGGACAATAGTCGAGTCCGTCCAACAGTATGGGGCAGATGCGGGCCCTGGCATCTTTGGCAGAACGGCGGTGGCCATTTCCGACAGCAACAAGGCGCCGCACAGCTCTAACCGAGGGAGCGACACCATTTTAACTGGGGCCACTCGAGTCTTTGCAGTCAGCAAGGTTCACTATGACCGCAGACCCAACCTCGACACGGACGTAAATTTCTGCGCCGTACGCCTTCTCTGAAGCGTCGCAGAACCCGTGATGCTCGACCCTTAGGTGTGGTCGGAACGCGACCCATCAAGGAACACGAATCTGATCGAGCATCGAGTAATTCTCCAGGAAGTCAACCCATCGCTGACAGAAATCTTGAGGGAGGGCGTCGTCCCACCCCAGATCCAGAAGCCAAATGTCCTGCATGAACATTTTTGCCAACCTGCTGGATCGAAACATTTGGCAATTTGGGGGAGGACTTGGCGCTTCGTGAAGGACGAGCCGCAAGTCAACTCTGGCGGAACAAAAAAAAACTCATCGCTCGTCGCTTTCCAGCGCACGCCGAGTGTCTTGGCCGTGCTCTCTGCATCGATGTCGAGGAAATCAGCACGGAGGAGGTGGTCGCTCGGAATGTCGGCCAGGATCGCCTTGCTATTCGACGTCCATTTCCTCAGTGGAAACCCTGCTGACTCTAGGGCGCCCTTTAGCTCCCGAATCACCACTTGGGCTTCGGTTTTGGAGTCTGCCCCTGCGAGAACGTCATCAACGTACATAAAATGCCGGATAATTTGGCTTGCCTGCGGGTACTTCAACTCTTCGTCGTCAGCGAGCTGCTGCAGGACACGGATCGCTAGGAACGGGACACAATTGACACCGAAGGTAACCGTTTTAAATTCGAAGTCGCGGATCTCCCCATCGGAATTGCGAAACAAAATACGTTGGAGCGGAGTATGCTTGGGGTCTATCCAAATTTGCCGATACATCTTCTCGATGTCGGCGTTGAAGACAAACCTAAAGTATCGCCACTTTAGGATTTGAATCGTCAGGTCGGATTGTAAGACCGGGCCCGCGTAAAGAATGTCGTTCAGAATGGTCCCGTTTGCGGACGGGCTCGAAGCATTGAAGACTACCCGCACCTTGGTGGTCGTGCTTTCGGGCTTGAAGACGGCATGATGTGGAAGATAGTAGGTAGCGGAACTGCTCGTGGGAGAGACCTCGGTCATGTGGCCTAAGTCGATGTATTCCTGGATTACCGAGTCATAGCGGGCCTTAAGGGGCGGATCCCTCTTCAGGCGCTGCTCATTACGTAGGAACTGAGCAAGAGCAAAGGACCGTGAAGGCGACAGCTCGGAACCCTTCTGCTCGGGGTCGCGTAAGGGGAGCGTCACAACGTACTTGCCACACTCGTCTCTTCTCGTGTGGGCACATCCTCCACCTCCCAAAATTTGGTGAGGAGCTGATCCAGCAAGTCACCGAGGCTACGGGCAACTCGTGTGGAAAAAACGGACACGCTGCGAGGGTTGACTGGAGATAATGGGCCTGTCAGCACCCATCCAAAAATGGTTTCCTGACCGAGAAGTGACCCGCAGATATTAGCCCTGACATTACCGAGGAGAATGGACGGAAGAATGTCAGCTCCTATTAACACATCGACTTGGGAGCTTTCAAAGAAGTTGGGGTCCGCCAGGGGAATGTCGGGCAGCCCCTTGAGACAATCCCGCGGAATCGGATATGATGGCAGATTTCCTGCCAACTGAGGAAGAACGTAAGCCGCAGTCTTTAATTGCAACCCGGGTCTAGACGGCGACCGAATGGAGAAATGGCACAATTTAGTAGACTGCTCGGAAATGGTCTGATTAAGGCCGGATACTCGGGCTTAAATAGTCTTGAAGGGAAGCTTGACAAGGTTGAACAGTCGTTCAGTTATGAACGTCGCTTCGGACCCTGAGTCTATCAGTGCTCGTGCCTGGAAACCGCACCCCAGATGGCACACGTTGATAAGGGCAGCGCCCAGTAGGACGGCTCCAGACCAAGAGGCGAAGCACACCTGCACATCCGACTGGTCCTCTGAGCCGTTTGTGCTTCTGGCAGGTTGTGCGGGTCGAGCCCTTGCTGGAGTAGGCGGACTTGGAGCGGTAGCGAATGGATTGCCGCGGTGCAGGAGGGTGTGGTGTCGGCTGTGGCATGTGAAGCAGGTATGGGCGCTCGTGCAGTCTCGCTGCTGGTACCCTCGGGCAAAACAGTTCAAGCATAACTGCTTCCTCTTAATGTAGTCGGAGCGCCCGTCCACGTTCATTTCTAGGAAACGCGGACATAAGCGGATAGGGTGGTTCTCCCTCGAACAGAGACCGCATCCCTTTTGGCCCGGAGCCACTCAAGTCTCGTACGAATTGAGCTTCCGTGCAGGGGCAGCAGGAAGTCCCGACCTTGGCGGAGATAGCACGGAGCCACTAGGCCTAACGTCGTCGATGGCCTCCAGAGTGCGATGGCGCTCTGTCAGGAAGTTATCTCATTCCTTCCATGTTGGAATTTCGGCCTTATTATGTACGGATTGCTCCCACATAGAAAGTGTGACCTTGGGGAGCTTCGAGGAAATCATAAAGACCAGGAGACAATCCCAAGCCTCAACATTGATGGCATTTCTAGGGCTGTCAGACAACTCTGAATGGTGGCTTGCAGTTCCCTCAGCGCGACCCCGGACTCTTGAGAAATAGCCTGGAGGTTGAAAAGGATCTTCAACTGGCTATTGACTAACAGCCGCCGATTCTCAAAACGGTCTGTGAGGCTTTGCCACGCTGCGACAAACCCCTCATGGGTAAGCGGAGCCTTAGCAACAATGGCGTGTGCGTCACCACTTGTTTTGGACAGCAAGTGGAACAACTTCTCTACCGGGGTGAGCCGCGAGTTTTGGATGTAAATGGTCGCAAACAAGTCTCTAAAGGTGGGCCACCGAAGATAATCACCCGTACAGACCTCGGTATCCACTGGAGGTAACCGACAGCCTGTAGACGCGGGCGTGTGGACATTGACGGAAGCCTGCGTGGATTGGGAGGCAATTTTCTCCCGAAGCTGGGCAATACACCTCGACTATACGGAGTAACAGTAGCTGTACTTGGATTCCAGCACTGCTGAGGTGGCCGAATTGTCGTCGAACACGGCGAGCAAGTCGGAGCAGCTCTCATAGCACTTCTCTGGTGGCTGGTCACACTAAAGTGATGAGAACGGTGAGATCGCGGATGGATTGCGATCACAAGGAACTAGTGGGCACTAGCGGCGCCGATGTCGAAAGGAAGATCGTGTGCGGCACAAATCGAATGTGAAAACAAAACTTCAGGAACCAAACAACCCAGAAGTAGACGAGGTTTGGTGAGATTGTAGGCGGATGTTGCCTGATGCGGAGTGGAAGCTGCGCTAAAGGCACGGAGAATGGACAAGTACCGTTCGCAATTCACCCCAAAGGAAAAAACCAGCACCAAAAAAATCACAACACGGCTACTGAGGCGGCGAGGTTGCGAACTTAGGCGACACAATCACGGATTTGTAGTGAAATGTTGGTTTTTTTTTTGCTTAAACAGATTTTATTTCAGTTAAATTTTGTCACGTATTTATTTCCTGAAATTGGAGGCAGAAAATATATGGCATGCATGCAAGTATGTATATATGTAGGTATATGTATGCTCGTGAGGCCTAGGTTGGCACAGTGGACTGTGGACTGTATAAATGGAGGAACTGAAAGCTGTGTGGTGTAAAAAATAAATGACACTGATTGGGGAAAAAAGTATTACGCCAGCGGCGGACTGTTCGTGCGAATTTGGAAATTTTCGGAACTAATTCACACCGGCTGGCCAATATTAATTATGCCTTCTTTTTGTCACCACACAATTTCACTGTTCACTTGGTCAATTTTTCGCAGATTTATTGCACCAAAAAATATGTACATATGTTTGTAGGTATGTATATTGGATGCAAATAACCTTGACCGTTGGCAAGCGAATAGCGGAATTGCAAATAACGGAGAGGTCAAAAACGGCGAGGAATATGGCGAAGCACACAAAACGGAGACGGATGGAAAAATTTGCAGAATTTGAAGACGAAGAAGAGTAGAAAATCTCGAACTGCCGTTGTGTCGGAAAACTCGGACTTGGAGTTGACACGGAAGGAAAAGATATCTTGCAGAAGTTTGAACGAAATTTAATGTTCGGACCACTGCTGAAGACCGGCAGAGATACGGAGTCGGAAAAATGTCGTACTTATCTTTTGGCGGAACACTGCCGGGAACTGCTGATAGAAAAAATTTCCAAAATATCCAGCTCGATGGACCAAATGTGGGGGGCGATGTTGGCGCAAAAAGATTCCAGTGGTTGTAGAAGGAACAGAAGGAACAAAATCCCACGTCGCGAACGCAAATTGACCCGGAGGCTCGAACAAAAGAAGTCGGAGGGCTGTCAGCTTTATTCTGCTGCATACATGGAACTGAAATAACCTAGCTTAACATAAGAAAAAGCCGCTACCGCCAGAGCGGACGATCGCCTCGGCCGACCGCTGCAGTTGGACCCGAGAGAGAGAGAATGCAAGATTGTGCAAAGAGGGGCGAGCTAGTTTTTAGTCGGGCGTGGTCAAAGGTGGGAGTCAGCGAATTTTTGAGTTTCTTCTGGTTCTTTCTATGCCGCAACTTTTTATTTTGTCAGGAGAAAAAATGCGTGTTTCCAATTTTGTGGTATATCAAAAAGTGAAAAAAGCTTTATTGACAAGAATTATGTATGCTTAACTAAGAGTTGCGCTTTTGATCTCGTTACTCAGGGCTCGTGAGTATTTGTGTTTGTGCTTTAGATCCCGTTGCTGAGAGCGATAATACGAGAGCATGTCTACAATCTATGCGTGAGTCTTATACTCTTTTTATATTTGTTTAGTGCCAGAAAGCGACGGTGATACAGAGACAGGGTAGGGTGTTCTATGTATTCGTATTGTACTTTAGATCTCGTTGCTGAGAGCGGGAGTGTAAGAATGCGAGAGCATGTCTACAATCGATGCGTGAGCCTTATACACTTCTTATATTTGTGGAGTGGCAGAATGCGTCGGGGGTATAGAGACAGGGTAGGGTGCTCTATGTAACTCCTCCCCTCCCCACCGGTTCGAAGCGATGGTCGTATTGGTGGTACTGACGACGCATACATTGGTAGGTGGTACTTTGATTGTATATGACCGATGTGTTTTGTACGTCGCCAAGCAGTCTGTATATAGGCATGTCGGGTGATGTAATGATGAATGCTGGCAACTCCCGCTATTAATTGTTTAACAGGGCAATATGTAATTCCAACGATTTGTTGTGTACAACTCCGAAAAGGGTGTATAGGGTTCAAGTATGTCGAGTGTTGTTGTGATGAATACTGGCAACTCTCGTAATTAGTTGTGTGACAAGGCAATGCTTAAATAATATACATAGTTGATTTAAACAATAGTGATAATGGTAGTAATAATGATAATGATAATAGAAATAATGATAATAATATTGGTAATAACATAATATTTAGGAACTTCTAAGTACAATTTTTCTTGTTACTTATTTTTGTTTGTTTTAATTTGATCTGTTTCCTTTGTAATATTGATTTAATTTTACTTAACTTCTGTATGCCTTATTAATAGTGAACATATTAAAATATATTTAAGTTAATTTAATTTTTTTTTTTATTTATTATATTCCGTCTGTATTTCTAACAACAACCCTTATGAGACTGCCAATTCCATTGGGTAAACTTCATCTATATCCTTTTAAGAATAGTTTTCCTTATTTTTGATTTACGTAATTTTTGGTTTCTAGTTGTAATGAGAGTTGTACCTCTATCTCTTAAAACTCTATGTACGGAAAATCTGGGTGTTAATTTATTTCGTCTATTTTCTTTTCTAAGGCCATCACTCCGGTGAGTACGAAAAATTCGGCATCCGAATTTGCTGGACATGATGGTAGGAAATCGTTAGATAGTTTGTCTACTTCAGGGCTCCTGGCTCCTACAGAGCCAATTTCCATTAACATCAACCCACCCGATACACTGCAGTGGAATTTCGTGCCCGGACTACCGGCGTGCACTGGCAGTGCAGGATTAGAACCTGCTACACCAAATCCCCTAAAGGTAATCCCACCTGAGGAACATATATTTGTTTCCCGGCTTTCCGAGGATACGTCTGAGTCAGACGTATTGGCATACATACAAGCCAGAACGAAAGCCGACATTAAGGTGGATGACATCACTAAATTTAAATATCATTATAGTAGAAAAGTATCATGATTTAAGATACGCGTCCCCTCGGTGGAATTTGACAAAATGTGCTCAACTAAGTTCTGGCCGGAACACATTTTCGTCCAAAAACATCGACCGGGACATAAAAAAAAAAAAAAAAAAAATTAATCAACCTGCGGCGGTAAAACTCCCTCAAACAAAAGCCACGGAGCAACCCCTCGCACAAAACTAACATCGTCTTTCATTCTTTCCTATCAGAACACAAGGGGGTTGCGTACTAAGCTTCCTCCTTTGTTTTCTGAGAGCTTTTCATTTGCATCCCAAATAATTGTTTTTACCGAAACATGGCTGGTTTCGGAAATTATTAGCTCTGAAATTTTTCCGAGTAGGTATGTAATATACGGGCTTGATCGATCACTCGGATCTGGGGGTGGAGTGTTAATTTCTGTCGACTCTAAACTTGTATCCGAGGAGATTAACCTTCAATTCGGCGATATCGAATTCATTTGTGTTAAGCTTTCGCTTCCTGGGAGGTTTTTATTTATTACATGTTCTTACATCCCTCCCAAGTCCGACCCATAAACGTATGAGTTGCACCTAGCGGCCATACAGTCCGTTTTTACGTTATTATCAGATTAGGATCAGTTAGTGGTTCTGGGTGATTTTAACATACCACAAATTAATTGGTCAAAAAATGAAAATAGTTTAGCTTTAACACCTTCCTCACATAATGATTTTATTGCAGGTATGTTAGACATGACCCTGGAACAAATTAACCATGTTAAAAACTCTTTGGGTCGGTTACTCGATCTATGCTTTATCTCAGATTCGGACTCCGTATATATATCTAGGGTTCCACCACTTACACGCCCTGAAGACCTTTGACTTCAGCTTTAAACATATTCTACCATGCATTAAACCTAATTTTTGATATATGTGTTCCGATGAGATACCCGCCCAGAACGGATAACCCTTCTTGGTATACCCAGGGCTTAATCACCTTAAAAAATATAAACTTCAGGCTTCAGAACAAATACTTAAAAACTAGAACTTTGCTTAGTTACTCTCAATACTTAATTGCTCGGTCAAATTTTACCGTGCTTAACGCTCAGTGTTATAAAAATTATTTAGCTCGTTGTAGGACCCAATTTACACAGGATCCGAAACAGTTTTGCAATTTCGTTAAGACTAAGCGTAGACCTAAAACGTTTCCTTCAGCACTAACGTTTGAAAACTCAACGGCGAGAACTGATCAGGCAATAGCCGATATGTTCGCCAAGTTTTTTCAAGCCACATATTCACCTTCGACAACCGCTAGGCAGCCTTATGTCTACGGTGTTCCACAATCGAACCTCGTAACGCGACCTTTTCTATCTAAGAGTGGTATTCTTAAGGATCTTCTGAGTATTAAGCCGACCTACTCTCCGGGCCCCGACGGCGTTCCCGGCTGCAATTCTCTTCTCAAACTGTTTAACCTCTTATGTCATTACTTTTCCTCCGAAAAAGTCTTCAGACAGATGTCATCTACACTGACTTTAGTAAAGCATTTGACTCTGTAAATCACTCACTTTTAGTTCATAAACTTGACTTAATCGGATTCCCATGCGATCTTCTTAAGTGAGTTGAAAGTTATCTGATTGGTAGAACGCAACGTGTTTTATTTAAAGATGTCTTGTCTGGTCCGATTTATGCTTCATCCGGTGTCCCTCAGGGAAGCCATTTAGGTCCGCTAATTTTCACATTATTCATAAATGACCTTCAAATCGCTTTAACAAATTCTTTTATTTTAATGGACGCAGATGATATGAAACTTTGTATTCAATATAAGGATCCGTGCTACCAGAGAAAACTACAATCTGACCTTGTTCAGGTGAGGGGCCATTGTGCCGCCGAAGAAGAACGCGTGAAGAGCGCATCCGCGCTGAAGAGCGCATCCACGCTGAAGAGCGCATCCGCGCTGAAGAGCGCATCCGCGCTGAAGAGCGCATCCGCGCTGAAGAGCGCATCCGCCCTCGCCCCTCTCTGCACAATCTTGCACTCTCGCTCTCTCGGGTCCAACTGCAGCGGTCGGCCGTCGGCGATCGTCTTTTTCTTATGCTAAGTTAAGTTAAGTCAGTTTTCTTGTATGAAGTGAATAAAGCAGACGGGCGATTCCACGACTCCCCCAACTTCCACCACCATCAAGAGGCATCTTTTTCTGGCAACACCGCCCCACTACAACATTTTGGTCCTTCGAACCGGATTTTCTGGATATTCTGGATACTTTGGATTCTGGATACCTTTTCTACCAGCAGTTCCCGGCAGTGTTCCGCCAAAAGATAAGTACGACTTTTTCTTCCGTCTCCGTCTCTCTGTCGGTGTTCAGCAGTGGTACGAACATTAAATTTCGTTTACACTGCTGCAAGATTTTGTTTTCCTTCCGTGTCAACTCCAAGTCCGAGTTTTCCGACACAACGGCAGTGTGAGATTTTCTACTCTTCTTCGTCTTCATATTCTGCCAATTTTTCCATCCGACTCCGTTTTGTGTGCTTCGCCATATTCCTCGCCGTTTTCCGCCTCCCCGTTATTTGCTATTCCGCTATTCGCTTGCCAACGGTCGAGGCATATGTGCATACATATAATATACACACATACAACCATACATTTTCTTTTTTTTTGGTGCAATTAAGCCGCGTAAAATTGACCAAGTGAACAGTGAAATTGTGTGGTGACAAAAATAAGGCATAATTAATATTGGCCAGCCGGTGTGATTTATTTCCAAAAATTCCTAAATTCATTTAACAGTCCGCCGCTGGCGTAATATTTTTTTTCCAATCAGTGTTTTTTTTACAACACACAGCTTTCAGTTCCTCCATTTATACAGTCCACAGTCCACTGTGCCAACCTAGGCCTCACGAGCCTACATATACCTACATATATACATACTTGCATGCATGCCATATATTTTCTGCCTCCAATTTCAGGAAATAAATACGTGACAAAATTTAACTGAAATAAAATCTGTTTAAGCAAAAAAAAACCGCCATTTCACTACAAATCCGTGATTGTGTCGCCTAAGTTCGCAACCTCGCCGCCTCAGTAGCCGTGTTGTGATTTTTTTGGTGCTGGTTTTTTCCTTTGGGGTGAATTGCGAACGGTACTTGTCCATTCTCCGTGCCTTTAGCGCAGCTTCCACTCCGCATCAGGCAACATCCGCCTACAATCTCACCAAACCTCGTCTACTTCTGGGTTGTTTGGTTCCTGAAGTTTTGTTTTCACATTCGATTTGTGCCGCACACGATCTTCCTTTCGACATCGGCGCCGCTAGTGCCCACTAGTTCCTTGTGATCGCAATCCATCCGCGATCTCACCGTTCTCATCACTTTAGTGTGACCAGCCACCAGAGAAGTGCTATGAGAGCTGCTCCGACTTGCTCGACGTGTCCGACGACAATTCGGCCACCTCAGCAGTGCTGGAATCCAAGTACAGCTACTTTTACTCCGTATAGTCGAGGTGTATTGCCCAGCTTCGGGAGAAAATTGCCTCCCAATCCACGCAGGCTTCCGTCAATGTCCACACGCCCGCGTCTACAGGCTGTCGGTTACCTCCAATGGATACCGAGGTCTTTACGGGTGATTATCTTCGGTGGCCCACCTTTAGAGACTTGTTTGCGACCATTTACATCCAAAACTCGCGGCTCACCCCGGTAGAGAAGTTGTTCCACTTTCTGTCCAAAACAAGTGGTGACGCACACGCCATTGTTGCTAAGGCTCCGCTTACCCATGAGGGGTTTGTCGCAGCGTGGCAAAGCCTCACAGACCGTTTTGAGAATCGGCGGCTATTGGTCAATAGCCAGTTGAAGATCCTTTTTAACTTTCAGGCTATTTCTCAAGAGTCCGGGGTCGCGCGGAGGGAGCTGCAAGCCACCATTCAGAGTTGTCTGACAGCCCTAGAAATGTCCGCCATCATTGTTGAGGCTTGGGACTGTCTCCTGGTATTTATGATTTCCTGAAAGCTCCCCAAACTCACACTTTCTAAGTGGGAGCAATCCGTACATAATAAGGCCGAAATTCCAACATGGAAGGAATTAGATAACTTCCTGACAGAGCGACATCACACTCTGGAGGCATCGACGACGTCAGGCCTAGTGGCTGCGGGCAATTTCCGCCAAGGTCGGGACTTCCTACTGCCCCTGCTCGGAGGCTCAATTCATACGAGACTCGAGTGGTTCCGGGCCAAAAGGGCTGCGATATCTGTTCGGGAGAGAACCACCCTATTCACTTATGTCCGCGTTTCCTAGAAATGCACGTAAATGGGCGCTCTGACTACATTAAGAGGAAGCAGCTATGTTTGAACTGTTTTGCCCGAGGGCACCAGCAGCGAGACTGCACGAGCGCCCACACCTGCTTCACATGTCACAGCCGACACCACACCCTCCTGCACCGCGGCAATCCATTCGCTACTGCTCCAAGTCCACCAACTCCAGCAAGGGCTCGACCAGCACAAACTGCAAGAAGCACAAACGGCTCAGAGGATCAGTCGGATGTGCAGGTGGGCTTCGCTTCCGGGTCAGGAGCCGTTCTTCTGTGCACGGCCCTTATCAACGTGTGCCATTTGGGGTGCAGCTTCCAGGCACGAGCACTGATAGACTTTCATAACGGAACGACTGTTCAACCTTGTCAAGCTTCCGTTCAAGACGATTCAAGCCCAAGTGTCCGGTCTTAATGCGACCATTTCCGCGCAGTCTACTAAATTGTGCCATTTCTCCATTCGGTCGCCGTCTAGACCCGGGTTACAATTAGAGACTGCGGCTTACGTTCTTCCGCAGTTGGCAGGAAATCTGCCATCATATCCGATTCCGCGAGATCGTTTCAAGGGGCTGCCCGACATTCCCCTGGCGGACCCCAACTTCTTTGAGAGCTCCCAAGTCGATGTGTTAATAGGAGCTGACATTCTTCCGTCTATTCTCCTCGGTAACACTAGGGCTAACATCTGCGGGTCGTTTCTCGGTCAGCAGACCATTTTTGTATGGGTGCTCACAGACCCATTATCTCCAGCCGACCCCCGCAGCGTGTCCGTTTTTTCTCCACGAGTTGCCCGTAGTCTCGGTGACTCACTGGATCAGTTCCACACCAAATTCAGCACGATGTCGCCACGTCCACGCAGCGCCCAGTCACTGGAGAGCAGATGTACTCGAGGTACACACTCCTACCGATGCCGGGTCTGGAGTGCGATCCATCCTTTGTAGAAATGTCGGCGCTCTCTACGTCTCAGTGCCGAGAAGCGGCTCCGGGCGGTTCTCGTGAACCGGTATTGCTCCAGCTGCCTGACTCACGAGCACTCCCACGGATCTAGTCGGCGTGGGAACTGCTGTACAACGTGTGGTCACGATCACCACTCGCTGCTGTACCTCGTGAAGAAGCCGCTGGCTAGGCGCCAGATGCGTCAGTGGAGCACCGGTCACGGAGCGCGTAAGACAGTACACGGAGTGTCTCGGCGCACGGCCGTCGTCCGCCAAGTACTGGCGCGATTCGGTTGCTTCTCGACCTTCGTCCGCCACTTACCGGCATTCACAAGCCGATCCACGGCCATCGACTTCCCGGCGCTCGTCAGCAGCACCTCGGCATTCTTCCGCCACTGGCCGGCAGGCTTCAGGGGCTCCATGGCCTTCGTCCGCCACTCATCGCTCGTCCGCCCGCGTCATTCGCACCGAGCCAATTTTTCGGCTTTTGTCAAGGGCCCCCGCAGGACGCGGCCGCTGCGCCCACCCTATTGTCGCTGCTGCAGCGGAACAGCGTCAACATGTTGCCGACCGCGCGAATTTCAACCGGGACCCGGATCTTCGACACAGGGGCCCTTATCGACCCGTGTACGCCCTCGAGGTGCATCGACGCATCGTTAGTGGCGTGTTTCCGTCTGCCCTCTACCAGCGTGGGGGACGAACAAGTTTGTTCGGCCACCGTGGGTTCCAAAACGGATGATAGCATTCGGCTGGAGGTCGTTTTCAAAATCGAGCCTCACGTGGGCGTTCGTACGCTGTCTCGAGAGCTGAGCGAGGCGGTGCGTGCCCACTTCCGAGGCGTGACATTGGCGCATGAGCGGTTCTATCTGCCAGCGACGATCTCCGTTGTTCTGGGCGCCATGCAGCCGGGCTTCCTGAAGATCCAGGACGAGCTGCCAGTGACCCAGATCACTGTTTTTGGATGGGTCGTGGAGCCTGAGCCGGAGCCTGTCACCAGCCGTAGCGACGAGCGAGCTGTTGCAACCCGAGTGTGTGCCAGGGGGGCGGGATGTTTAGGGGCCGTTGTGCCGCCGCTCATCTGCGCTGAAGAGCGCATACGCGCTTGCCCCTCTTTGCACAATCTTGCATTCTCTCTCTCTTGGGTCCAACTGCAGCGTTCGCTCTGGCGGTAGCGGCTTTTTCTTATGTTTAGCTAGCTTATTTCAGTTCCATGTATGCAGCAGAATAAAGCTCACGGCTCTGGAAGAGTACTCCACGACGACTCCGGGTCAATTTGCGTTCGCAGGGGTGAACGAGCGTTAAGAATCCAGTTGAGGCTGTTGGCTTTTAGTTTTAGATGTTGCATTGAATGTGTCTTCTCCAGGTTAGTCGTCTGTCAAGGTGGACGCCGAGATACGTTACATCGTTAACTTGGGGAATCTGCGTGTTATTCAATGATAGTGGAGGGCAAGTTTGCCTGTTGAGGGTAAACGTTATGTGATTACATTTTTGTTCATTTATTTTAATCCGCCAATCAGATAGCCACCTCTCTATTAAGAGGAGGTGATTCGCTAGCTGTGTTGTGGCTCGGCCTGTGTACTCCGAGTGACTTAGAATTGCGGTGTCGTCAGTGAACGTAGATGTTGTTAGCTGCTCATTCGTGGGAATATGCAATGTGTATAGGAGGATCAGAGTAGGCCCTATCGCGCTTCCTTGCGCTAATGATAATGAAGTCGCCGGATGTTGTTATGTTACACCTAAATGCGAAGGTTCTGTTGTATAGATACGACTCAAGAAGCTTTTGAGTGTATCCAGGCAAATGTGTTTTAATTTTGTTCATGAGACGTTTCTGAGATGTAAAGCAAAAGTCTGATGAATTTCTTATCGGCGTGACTGTTTTGAAAATCTGATGTGCCTTCGGAATGTGTTGGAAGGACCAGAAAAGAGCGTAGTTCAAAGTCTAATGCTGCATGCGGAATGCAACATAAACGACGGAATGAAGAGGCACGGTATATACACACACTGTCCGCCAACCATGCCGGCTGTGGGCACGCAATTGAAGAATATTACAGGAGCGTCCAGAATTCCTGGAGATGACGGGCCGCGATCGCTGGAGCGCCACTTGACTGTGCTGGAAATGTTCCAAAGCCACAAGGTAAACAAGTGCAGCATTACCAGTACTTGCGGACGCCGATCTAAGTCCCGAAAGTTGCCTCTAACACTTGGCACTTCGCCGATCGCTGATCGGAGTGTCTGTGGCCCCAAACTTAACGTAGCTTTAGACTACAATCAGTGTGGCCATATATAATGAAAGTATAAACCGGGAATAGAATTCAAACTGACTGTCTGACTATCGGTACTTATCAATCTACCGGTATGCGAGATCCCCACCCAGGGGGGTGTTCTCCCAGGACAGCCAGCTTCGAAGCGGAACGAATCATCCTTGTTCGATTGACAGTCCGTACCGCCGCTCGTCTGCCCATTATCTCCCGGTAAATCCAGCAGATTTGGTACTGCTTTCAACAAGTCGTTGAGAGTCAGTGGGGTTTCCTGATTCACAGTGACTGGCAAGTGCGTTAGTGGGCGGGAATTGATTATGTTCGATCAACAGGTTCTCCAGAACGTGTTCCTAGGGGTTCAGTTCCCTCATCGTATGGGCCAGAACCTTCTTAACGCACTGGACCATCCTTTCCCAAGCGCCAACCCCAGCTGGCTTCGCAGGACAGTTGAAGATCCACTCGACTCCTTTCGACGATGGCTCCTAGATCTTCTCTGGCTTGAAAACATTGTTGAATGTTCGGTCCTCTCGATTGGCTCCAACGAAGTTTTACCCATTATTGTTCCACATTTTGACCACTGGTCCTCCACGGCTCATGAAGTTCCTCATAGCAATGATTCAGGAATCTGTAGATAAATCATGGGCCATATCCATGTTAATGGCCCATGTGGTTAAACAGGTGAACAATGCCACCCACCTTTTCTCGATGCGGCGTCCAATCGTCACGTGCAACGGTCCAAAATAATCCCAGCCTGTGTACTTAAATGGCCATACGTAGGATTCCAATCCGTTCTCTGGCAAGGGACCCATTATTGGCTGCATCGGTTGTATGCTCAACAACTTGCATAAATGGCAGTCAGTCACCACGTTCCATAGCAGCCTCCGTAAGCTTGTGATCTAAAACTTCTTCCGTATCTCTTCTATAGTGGCATCCAGGTTTTGATGCCCCATTATCTCGTGGTAGTAGCGTACTACCATCTTCGTCAGCGTGTGTCTGTGGGACAGTATAACAGGGCGCCGGGTACTGTGAGGCACACATGCAGCGGCGACACGATCAGACACGATTCTTCCCCTTACACGCATGGCTCCATCGTCGTCGATATTCGGGGACAGCCCTCGTAGTTGGCTGCCATCTTTTGGGATTCTTCCCGTCTTGTCACTTTCATCTACGGAGAACGCTTCTCTTCGCGCCCGCCGGATTAGTTGGCACTCCGCCTTTGTGCTTTCGTTTGCGGCGAGTCCAAACTTCTCACTGACGCTGTACTGGTCGTCGGACGAATCTTAGTTTGAAAATCTCTGTAAAGATATAAAAAACCCGTTTGCAGTCACCAAGGCAAGCTCACATGATATCTCTTCCTCGTCGGTTGCTTCCGTGCGGCAACTAGTACTCGAGAAACTCTTCGGCCAATGCTCTTCCGGTTTTCGTAGGTCGACATGGCGTTGCGGATGGGTTGCGTCGTCTGCCACCTTTTCGGCAGTGGGTACCCATCTCCATTGGGATACTTCCGTCGACTCCAGTATTTCTGCCACCCGGTTGCAAACAAACTGCTTGTACCGCCGGTGGGTGCTGTTTATCCAGTGCCAATACGCCGTCGCAGCGAACGACGTACATACCCAACCCTTTTTGCATTTTATGCTGCAATAGCCTTTTTCTCGGCTGCGAAGATGTCTACTTAATCGTCCACGTAGTGGTACACATCTATGGCCAGGACCACCCGGGAATAAGCGTGCGCGTACCTTGACGCGTTTACGGTTTTCACGTACTGCCTGAGCATGAGGAGGCATCTTGTAGATCTCCGGGTCCTTTCGGTCATCTCCATGCCTCCAAGGGAATCTCTGAGCGCATCTGTCTTGTGGCTGTATAGATACTTCATGGAACATTTCCTTGATATCCGCACAGACTCCTACGGCTCCTTACCTAAAGTGTAAGAGGACAGCCGGGAGTGACTTGTAGTTCTGTGGGCTCTTCAGTAGTGCTGAATTTAAGGATACGCCGTTTGCATTGGCATCGAAAACTAGAAGGATCTTCCCAGGCTTGTTTGGGCTCTCGATCCCAGAAGTGCGGCATGTATCAACACTTGTCATATTTGCCATAAGTGACCTCCTGATGCTCTAGACGTTGCGCGTATCGTTTTTTGACGTAGTCATCCATAATTCCATTGTGGGCCCGAGCGAAGTTCGTGTTGCGCTTCATTTTCCTCTTAATCTTGCCGAGTCGCTGTAGTTCCTTGCTGTAACTGTCTGCTAGCCCCATCTCGTCATCCTTCCATAGCAGCCCAGTCTGGCATCGTTGGCCTATCCGCTATCCGCTTCGATATCCGCACAGACTCCTACGGCTTCTTACCTAAAGTGTATGAGGACAGCCGGGAGTGACTTGTAGTTCTGTGGGCCCTTCAGTAGTGCTGAATTTAAGGATACGTCGTTCGCATTGGCATCGAAAACTAGACGGATCTTCCCAGGCTTGTTTGGGCTCTCGATCCCAGAAGTGCGGCATGTATCACACCTTGTCACTTTTGCCATAAGTGACCTCCTGATGCTCTAGTCGTTGCGCGTATCGTTTTTTGACGTAGTCATCCATAATTCCATTGTGGGCCCGAGCGAAGTTCGTGTTGCGCTTCATTTTCCTCTCAATCTTGCCGAGTCGCTGAAGTTCCTTGCTGTAACTGTCTGCAAGCCTCATCTCGTCATCCTTCCATAGCAGCCCAGTCTGGCATCGTTGGCCTATCCGCTATCCGCTTCGTTACTGGCTGCGACCGGTGGCGCTGGCTTTACCCCGAATTTCTCTATTTTGAAGTAGTCGCTGACCATTTTCTCCAGAGCGTCATCCTGAGTAACGGCTAGAAGGCAAGATCTCTCTATCAGTGGACTCGATTGACGTCTCACTGGTCCATACACTACCCATCCTAGCTTAGTAACAGCTACATATGGTCCTCCTGAACCAAAGCTTTTGGTCTGCAGGGGTATTCCAAGGTTCGCGTGATCCACCCCAATAAGGAACGGCTTCACTGGTAGGCGTGCGCTCGCCCTTGCGGTCTTCACATCTCCCTGCCGTAAACTCTGCATCGGAAGATTTAGATCGCTTACTGCGTACACGTTTCCTAATCCATGTCGCTTCGGTTTTCCCCCTCCACTGATCTGCAGAAAGCCCTACGTGAGGAAGGGCTATGGACACCAGATTTACAGCTGGGTGAAATCAAAACAACTGCCGGACTCGTTCTGGAAGCGTTCTACACGCAGTAGAGGACAACCGCGAAAACAGTGGCTGAAAGAGCGGGTCGTGAAGGTGAACCTTAGCCCGGTCTGACAAGTGATGAGCGCCGCGGATAAGAACCAATCTGACGTATATAAAAGGCCTGAAATGATAATCCTATCTATCGAGGGTAATTTGGTAGATCCCTAGCCGAATATACATGTGGGGAGGGTTGGGATGGATGGTGAATTGTTCCCGCTGCATCCGGCAACGGCAAAGCAACAAAATCGATATTTCTAAGCCATTGATGTTAAATTTCTATTAAGCGTAAGACGTTGATGTTAAGTCTATGTTAAGCTGCATCTCTCTAAATCTCTTTCTTTTCATTTTTGATACTCGAGGAAAGCGGACGAAAAGTAAGATGATCCTTTATTCTACGCACGAATTGTTAAATTATTTGTATTTCTTAGGATTCCTGGTATAGTACGAGCGCTACACCAATTGGAATAAAATACTAAAGCATGTTCTCAAAAGCATCAAGGGGCCTCAAGTGGTTTCAAAAGGTATATATACATCAGCCCCAGTATCTGACATTGCGGAAGGTTTGAATGATCAGGTTTCCAGGGCAAACTTGTTACAAACAACTTGTTAACAGGGTAAAATCACACAACCAATATTTACGATCGAGTTAGCGCCCGAGTGCTTTAGTACCTTCTCTACCGTAGATGTTTCGTAAAATTACCGTGAATGACTACTACACTTTACATGTAGTCTACGTTTCCTGCGACTCACAAACAAAGAGCGGGTTCGAAGATATTCTAGCTACTCTCACAAGCATTATGCTATCGATGCAGAGTACCCTCCAAAGTGTCTTGTTGCTCGTATTGGATATACACCTAAACCCATTTTGATTTCACCGGGTACATCTTCCACGGAACCCATCACCCAAATGGCGCATAAGTCATTCTGCTCTAGAAACTATTGCTACTAACTACCTTTAGGCCACTTGAGTTCGCATAAATATTTCTGTCATAAACATATTTTAATATGTCAGAATAAGAATTAATTCAGTTCTACAACTCATAAGGTAACAGCTTAATATCAACCGATAACTACAATGCAAAACGTCAACATTCGTCTCGCGCAGTCTAAGGGTCGCCAATTATATAAAGCTATCACTACCATGAATAATAAGTTAGATTTGTTTCACTGGGTAATCCTACTGCACCCAGAAATGATTGATTTCGCTGTAACAAAAAGAGCACAAAACCTGTTATATTTTGCGTTTTTTTATCAGACACACCCTGAGAAACGAGCCCAATTCCATTCTTCAAACAAAAAAACTAGCTGAAGTTAAAAAACTGTGTAAGCCCCCATATTGACCTCGAACGAAATATATTCTGCGAAGCAGATATCGAAAACTTGCAAGGTAAACGACTGTGTTGTTTAAAGACAAAAATAAGAATGAATGTTTATTTAAAGGAAGTATGTCTGTGTATATGTATAAGTAAGTTCATCAGAGTTCTTGCATTTTGGAATTTAAAAATTTTGTATCAAAAATTGGTATTAATACGAGGTGTGTTCAAAAAGTAAGGTGACTCTTCAAATTTCGCGAATTTCAAATTTTTCGATTATCGAAACCTTTTAGAAGTTATACGAGGTGTGTTCAAAAAGTAAGGTGACTTTTCAAATTTCAAATTTTTCAAATTTTTCGATTATCTTCAGTTTTGGGAACAAGAAAAAGTCACATGGGGCCAAATCCGGTGAATATGGTGGCTGAGGCATTATTGTGGTGTTGTTTTTGGCCAAAAAATCCAAATCCTTTGATCCATATTTTTCGATAGCAAAAAATCGCCGAGCTCGCAAAATAACTTGTAACTTTACGCCTCTCACAACCAAACAAAAGAGGATGTTCCATTGAAACTTGGTACAGATGTTAGGGAAGAGTGTACCAATATAACAAAACAAAAAAATCGATAATCGAAAAATTTGAAATTCGCGAAATTTGAAGAGTCACCTTACTTTTTGAACACACCTCGTATTAAACACGAGTGCTGTGTTGATGGTATAACATTATTTATAATGCCCATGATTTATAATGTCTAATTCTAATGTTACATTGTGAATAACTTCATATCTCTCTTGTGTTGTATCTGCTCCTTATTATATAACAATTTTGGGAATAATGTTTAGTTAAATGGCTAAGGGGCTATCAACTACGTTGTTTACATAATAAGTTAGTGTTCCTATATGGAATCTGCCAGATCTGTGGAATTGGTTCGGATATTTTATCAGTTCATTAATGAGACATCTTCTTCTTCTACTGGGAGGCCAGAAAATGGGCATGGAGGCACTTTTATGTTCAATTAGCGCAATTCATTATCATAGGATTTTTGTTTTTATATATTTCATAATAAAAAAGTTGCGTTCACATAAGTTGGTAAATGGAAACGATCCCGGCGCCTTAACAACGATTGATGTACACATCTACGTTCGTTAATCACACATCTTACATTTATCTTTGTAAATCAGTGGGTGCGTATGGTCCCTGTTCTTTGTCGGCGACTGATGTACACATTGACGCATCTGTAATATTTGAGATCACGTTTGTATTATTCGCTTCTTGCGCAGCGAGTTCTTTTTCTTTTTTTTCCGCGACTTCCGTTAACGTGCAACCCACTTACCGCCCAACCGACCGAGGAGCGCTGCCGTCTATCGTACGGCTCGGAATACGGGGATAGTACCGAGTGCAAAATTAAATAAATAAATAAATTAAATGTGAGCTAAGTGGTTTAGTAAGACGATTTTTATGTTAGTAGGAAAAGAGTTCGATGTAATGTGGTAGAGGGTATTGTAACTCGAACATAATACCCAAAATGGTTCATGAAGGGCAAAGTTCCAGCTGCAATATCCCAAGGATAAGGGAATATAGTTTCCAGTGGGCCTAGCGGGCACATTGATGTTTAAGCGACCTAATAGGGCTTGACTATCAATGTCCCCACTAATAAGATTGTTAATAAAAACAACGCTGAGCATTGTCCTACGGTTAGCAAGGGTAGGCAAGTTTATTAGTAATAGTCTGCTAATCTGCTTTTTTGGCCACGAAGAGCAAATAAGAGAAAGCTTTTTTGAATTGATTCTATACGGTCTTGGTGGACCGCGTACTGGGGGTTCCAGGCGCAAGATCCATACTCTAAGATCGGACGAACGAGAGAGACAAATAAAGTTTTGGTTACGTAAGGGTCATTAAATTCTTTCGACCATCTTTTTATAAAACCTAACACACCTCTGGCTTTGTTAACAATGGAAAATATGTGGTCGGAAAATGTAAGTTTGGCATCCAATAGGACACCTAAGTAGTCTACTAGCTTAATTTCTGGTCACAAGGAAGTCAAATGTTCGACTGATTTAGAACACAATTTCAAGATTTCAATTTCTGGCAATTTTAAATAGGGTAATAATAAAAGTGTTCTAGGAAGTGTTAGTAAATTATATT